>NC_059430.1:125795954-125824370 GCF_021028975.2 Sphaerodactylus townsendi
AGCAATGTAGGTAACCCTGTTAAGCACTGTTAAACCCCACTGATTTTCTTGCAAAGAACTAAAGCTCAATCCCTTACCTGGGAGTAAGCTCGGTTGCTGGCAATGGGGTTTGCTTCTGAGTAAACCCTCCTAGGGTCGTGATTCACCCGTTGGAAGAGTTGCACGGTTGCTTCAAAGCAAAACCACCAACTACCACCAAGCTTACTCCTGAGTAACGCAAGCCTCGGAGCCAACTGTTTTTCCTAAACTAAAACCTCAGTATTTGGGTTAAATTGCCAGGCTGGCACTTTGCGTTAAATAAGTGGGTTTTGGGTTGCAATTTGGGCACTCAGACTCGAAAAGGTTCGCCAACACTGTACTAGGGTTTTAATATAGTCTTGTGCAGTGCGACTATTCTTGCGATACCGGTAACTATTCCTGGGATTCCTGACATATTATAACATTGATAAAAGGGGAGAGAACCATAGTCACCCCAGAGATACAGAAGAAGCAAGGAGGATGGATTCTAGCCTGCAAAATGGGAGAATGAACATATCTTCTCTGTTTAATTTATCATTATAATTCCTTCTTTCTCTCCCCCCAAAATGGACTTCACAGACTGAAGAAACTAAATAGAATCGAATGCATAAAAGCACAAGGACAGATGCTGCAAACCATCAGGGATTGTTCCAGTGACTGGCGCAGAATACACGCAATCAAACCCCGAAACCCTCCGGCATCGAGATCTTCTCTTGGTAACTGTTGGAAGTGGAGGACTGTACACTGTTTCCTGCCTCAAACACAAGAGGGTTTTTTTTTTAAAAAAAAAACACCAGTGAGTTAGATAGCTAGAGAGGATCAAGACACTGACACCTTTTTTTCTATCATTCTGACACTATCCTGTTGACGTGTAGATTGCTACTCTCAGGGTACTTCCTTCCTTCCTGCTTCTTCCTCTCCACTTCTCTTCCCTTACCCTTCCATCTTGCACCATGCCTGCAGAGAGATGCCATGTGCATCCATCTCCATCTAGCCAGATAGATTGGAATGGAGGACCTCTCTCTCCACTTTTCTATCCTTAATGGAGTTCACTAATAAATACTCCTTTTATTAGTTTAGAAACTAAGAATGACTCCCGACTTTTCTTTATGCCAATCACACACGCATGCTTGGAAGATGCTCTGCTGTGTGCACTCTGCTTGTTGTTATGTTCCCCTTCCACCCCACATCTTAAAACACACATCCAAGCTGGGATATTTCTGAATACAATAAATATATGAGATATATTTCTGATTTATATTAAGGCTAACAGATATATATGGTGTGGCGCAGGATAAAATGGGCTAACAGCAAGCCTAAGAAATGGCAAACAGTCAGTAGAAAATAAAGCTACTCATTTGCTCCTTGAGGTCCACACCCAAGTGAGAGCTACAGTCAATAGAGTTGTGAATGTAAACTATCCCTTGAATTGAGATGCTGCAACTTTCTCCCCTTCAGCTGTTCCTAAAACCTCCTAAGTGCTCCCATCCCTGATTTAATCTCACTGCCTCAGCAAAATTACAATAGCCAGAGACTTACTCTGCCGGCTACCTATTCAAGGTGCTTTTAATGTAGGCTAGGACCAATTGAACCCCACTGTCCCGGGAAGTAGACAATAGATAAGAGCTGCTAATTAGCTCAGCCCTGCAGTCCAGCATCGATGCAAGAAACGAAACCTAATGCAAAGGGTCTCTGTTCCTGCCAAACTAATGATCCACCCTATAAAAGAGCTACACACCTTAAACTCATTGCTCATTTCTAACCTGAACCTCCCTTGGTTAAGTTGGTGTGAGACACGATATATCGTCCTTCGCTTGGATCCCTATGCTGGCATAGAGATCCTTGCCTTCTCCTGGAACTTCTCTGCAGATTTAGGTAACATATGGTCCCCGCTTCCCCAACTCCTATTCTATCATCCAAAACCTTTCCTCCCTATCTATATACTTAGGAACTGTATGTGTGTGCCTTAACGTCTCACTGTATGATTGCTTGCAAACAAAAAATTATATAAAAATATTTAAACTGCAATTTAGTCTCTTTTGCATTCTCTGCGAATATGTTTCAAGCCGTTTCTGGTATACATAGTCCAAAAAGATCCCCTCCTAGCCTGCCTCTCACATTTCTAAGTCGAGTAATTCCCCATGGCTCTATAAAAATATATTCATAACTGTTAAGCTGGGTAACATTGTAGAAGTCTTGAGCTGCATAAAACCAGACACATCACTAGAAGGGAAAATAATCCAGGCTCAGACTTACATACTTTGGTCATGTGATGCGATCAAATTCACTAGAAAAATCTATGATGCTCGGACTTGTCAGTGGTGGATGCCAAAGAATACGATGGCTAGATATCATAAAAGCTGATACAGGCATGAACATCAGCCAGCTGAAGGAAGCAGTGCTCAATCGAAAAATGTGGAAAGAGCTTGCATATTGGGTTGCCAAGGGTCGAGAACGACTGAATGGATGACATCATCATCATCATCACTCTGCTTGTAATGCTAAGTTATCTCTTCCCAGAGGGATAGATGTGAGGAAATGGCTCCTCCCCCCTTTTCTTTTTTCTCCCCCCCTTCTCCCATCAGGTATCATAGATTTGGAGGACTTCACATATGCCAGAGGGACATCAGGAAGAGCTACCTGATCTGGGGAGAAAAGATATCTTGACCCAGCCTGACCAGTTCAATAGAAGAAGAAGAAGAAGAAGAAGAAGAAGAAGAAGAAGAAGAAGAAGAAGAAGAAGAAGAAGAAGAAGAAGAAGAAGAAGAAGAAGAAGAAGAAGAAGAAGAAGAAGAAGAAGAAGAAGAAGAAGAAGAAGAAGGAAAAGAGGAGGAGTTTGGGTTTATATCCCCCCTTTCTCTCCTGCAGGAGACTCAAAGGGGCTTACAATTTCCTTGCCCTTCCCCCCTCACAACAAACACCCTGTGAGGTAGGTGGGGCTGAGAGAGCTCCGAGAAGCTGTGACTAGCCCAAGGTCACCCAGCTGGCGTGTGTGGGAGTGTACAGGCTAATCTGAATTCCCCAGATAAGCCTCCACAGGTCAGGCGGCAGAGCTGGGAATCAAACCCGGTTCCTCCAGATTAGATACACGAGCTCTTAACCTCCTACGCCACTGCTGTGGGACAAGGGAACTGATAAAAGTGCTGGGAGCAGAGACATGCATCCTCTTTCTCTTTCTGCGGGGTTACTGAAGGAAGCAGACCCCTTGCCTGGACTGTGGAGAGAGCAGCCATTTTTGAACCACGTGCTCATCCAGGGAGCTCACTCAGCCTTCCAGGTAATGGGAACTCTTTGAGGACTGTAACCTTCTAAGCTTTAAATGCCTACCCAATTTCCAACAACTGCTAGGGGATGTTTAAAGAGAAGGATAGAGGATTTGCGCTTATATCTCATTTGTTTTGGAAACCCTTGCTCGATCTGGTGCTGTGCTAACGCATACTTGTGACTATTTTATTTTTAATAAATGCTTTTTAAACCTTGGATGTGGGGAACAGTTTTCTGTACCACAAATGCCCCGACTGTCTTGTATGTGCTATCTAAATAGGAGGGGGGGTGGGAGGAAGGCTGGCAGCTGGCAAACAGCTTTTCCTCCAGGGCCTCCAATCTGCCCTGTGGAACCCAGGAGAGGGGAACAAGGGGAAACTGAGCCTAGGCCTCATGGTCGGGAAGGAAGCTGAGGAGCCCTGACCCTCTTCAGGGGGCAGTTCCTCAAATGGTCAGGTGGTGGCAGCAGTTTACTCAGGGAGAAAGCAAGCTCTTTCCATGAAAAGATGGTACCCCCTGTTAGAGGCTTGGGAGTGGAATAGGCAAAGCAAGCCCATTCCACCAAAATAACCATCAAGTAATGGTCCCCAGTTGTGCAGCCTGCGTTCTGCGGCAATATCGCCTTTTCTGCTACTTTATTTATTTATTTATTTATTTATTTATTTATTTATTTATTTATTTATTTATTTATTTATTTATTTATTTATTTATTTATTTATTTATTTATTTATTTATTCGATTGACCGCCCTACCCCCAAACAACAACAGACATAATAAAACAAATTGAATAACCCCAGTTAAAAAATATAAAACCTTAAAACTATAGCAGCAGCATCCTTCAATAAATAATTAATAATAATAATTAATAATAAGAAATACTTTCTGCTGCTGCTGGGGTCGAATGTATATATTTCTGAGGAAGGAGGATGCAATAGTTCTCAGGTAAATCAGATTGCAGAGAAATAATAATTTTCAGGAAAGTTTCCCTCCTTCCCTACCGACACCAGGCTATTCAAGTGTGCTAAGAAAATAAACTTACCCCCCCCCCCCCCCCGGCCCCAATTCCAGTCACAGTCATTTCTGTAGACCGGGCTGTGGAAATTTCAAAACTGTAACCCCTAACCCTAACCCGATTCCTTCATGGAAAATGAGCACCCATGCAAAGGGGGAAAAAAAACAGACCCGGGTTCAAAAATAATGGATGCGACCCTTTATTGTTATGCTGCGCAGAATCAACCACTTCCTGATTATCAAAACAGAACTACTGAACCGTTCTCCTGCTGATCAAAGATGCCAGCATGCAGTAAAATGTTAGGGATTTTTTGTCCTAGGGAAAGATTATCTAGCCAAGAATCAGATCTTGGGTTGGCTGCTTTTTCCCCTGTCTTGTGATCTGATTGCTCTTTTTATTCTCCTTTTTCTTTGTTCTTTGCAGATGGACCGGACACGGTTGTAATAAGCCCCTCTGGAAACATAACCCAACTCTTTGGTTCCCCTCTGACTCTACACTGCAGCGCTGATTCAGTCCCCGCCGCTCAGTACAGCTGGTTTTTCAATAACACCACCATGGATCGACATGGGAGTCTCCTGATCATTAATTTCACAGAATGGGAACACGAGGGGACGTACGAATGTTGGGCGTACAATGATGTAACCAACCTCACAGGCCAGGCGTCTGTATCTGTGGTGATAGACAAAGGTGAATGTCTAGACGGTCTTCTCTTTCTGGTCCAGAAATGAATGGTGCAGTGTTTTTGGAGAGGCAGGGTGAAAAAAAATCCACACTAAGCCTCTTAAGACTTCCAGACAATCTCTGTGAGCTCAGTCTACCTCACAAGGGTGTTGTGAAGGTGAAAAATGAGACCTTATTTGGAGAGAAAGAGCTGGATAAAGCTATGGTCAATAAATTGCCGTTGTTAATAACTGCTGGATTTCTCTGTGTTTCTCTGTGCCAGAATCCCCTTCTGCTCACCTGTCATTGACTCCGGGGCTCATATTGGGCATTGTTACTGGATTGCTGGTCGGGCTGGTTTTAATTGCGATCCTTGCCTACTGTTACTGTGAGTACTATTCTATAGTCAGAATGATCTGGGCTTCTGTTTCCCTTTTATAGAAGTGAAACATAAGTAATAACTCCAAATAGGGAAGTCTTAGTTGTGCCTATCTTTTTATGGATACTTTGCAGATTTCTTTCAAGTTAGGCTGCTCATTTATAACCCTGTTGTTACTGACAGTTCTCAGACCCTGAGCAAATGAAACAACAGTGGAGAAAATCTCTAAACCAGGGGCCCCACCTTTTGAACCTGTGGTCAGCTTTAAAATCCTGACATAGTGTGGTGGATGCAACCACAAAATGGCTGCTCAAAATGGCTGCCGCAAGGGGCAAAGCCTGTCACAAAGTGGCTGCCCAAAGCCTGTCACAAAATAACTGCTCAAAATGGCTGCCGCAAGGGGCAAAGCCTGTCTCAAAATGGCTGCCCAAAGCCTGTCACAAAATGACTGCTCAAAATGGCTGCCATAAGGGGCAAAACCCACCACAAAATGGCTGCTGCAGTTTACTTCAGTCATATAGTGAAGATCCTTGGGGATGTTGTGGCAGCTGGAAAGCAACATTTTTAAAAATCCCCACAGCCAATTAAATCTCCAGGGGCCAATCAAATGCCTTGCTGGGCAGAGGTCCCATCTGGCCCCACACACTTCATTAAACACTTGATCCGGACCAGGAAAGGTTTCAGTAGGTGCTGTGGTGTCCATAAGCACCACAATGGGGATTCCTGCTTTAAATCCTGGGAAATAATTTAAAAAGGCACCCTTATAACAGCAGCTACATTGGAGCCCAGTAGAACCTCAGAGACCGACAAGAATTTGAAGGTATAAACTTTCAAGAGTCAAAGCTCCCTTCACTGGATATCTAGCTGTTCTACCAGAGACCAGCACAGCTACCACAGCTACCTTATCACAATAGTAGACCAACTGACATCCTTTTAAACATGGTTCTCTTGTCCCCAGGTGCTCATGTTCGGAGAAAGAACCTCACTTCAGCCGTGTCTCGGTGTGACAACCACACTCCTCCTGACTTACAAACGACAGCTGGAGTGAGTACCACTTTTATCTCGGGAATCAGTGAAACAAGAGACAGAGATAAGACTGAGCCAGTCCCCAATTCAAATTTGGCCACTGCTGGGAAATCATGAGCAACCTTTAGACAAGCCCCATTGTCTCAGACATCCCACCCCCATTCTGTATTTTGTTTGTATTGAACGTCCAGCTTGATACAGAGTCCCGCAGATCTCAAAAATGTTGTCTTTGTCCTAATATGAGGAATTTCAGTATTATTTTTTGGACTTTTCCATGGACTTTGTGTGGTTGACTTATGCTATGTCCCCAGTCCAAACCTACATGCAGGAGTTTAAAAAGTATGCAGGAAAGAGTTAAAACCTGTCTTTCCTGGGGCTCAAACCCAACTCCTGCTTTTTAGGATTAAAAAAAAAACATTGCGGGATGGGTGCAGTGGTGGGATCCAAACATTTTAGTAACAGGTTCCCATGGTGGTGGGATTCAAACAGTGGCGTAGTGCCAATGGGGCTGGGCGGGGCACAATGGGGGCGTGCCAGGCACGATGGGGGCGGGGCATTGCTGGGCGGGGCTGAGGCAAGAACGCAGCCTTTGCGCCGGTCCTTGGGCGGGAAACGAATGCACGCAGGCGCAGGCTGCCACGCACGCCGGTGCACCGCCTGCTAGACTGCTTCAAGTTCTACGCGCTACTGCTGAGGAGCGGAGCAGGGGCATAATTAAGGCAAAAATCACGTGGCAAAATCACCAATTAGTAACCCCCTCTCGGCACACACAAATAATTAGTAACCTACTCTCGGGAACCTGTGAGGACCTGCTGGATCCCACCTCTGGATGGGTGGCTGGAGTAGAATTGCCCTTACAAGCTGAGGCAGATTCCCAGTGTTCAGTGGGGGGTAGTTCAGTACCTTGGAGAGCTCCTGCAATAATTTCCCGGAAACTCGTCCCTACAAGCGGAACTATTTAGTTTATACAAACCACAGGACCGTTCTTCTTCCTGGGCGCAATACACCATAGTTTGGTACATAACTGCGCAAGCGATCCACCAGAGCATTAACAATTCTCTTTGCCCTCAGCCAAAGCTGGAGAACTCCGCTGATGCCAGCTCCACTTATCAGGTACATACATATTATCTCTCTCTGCCAGAGAACCAGACATGGTGAGAAAGGGAGAGGCCAACCGGAAGATGCGAAAGAGCACAGGCCCGGTTTCTACTTTTGTCCAGAGTGCTGCAAGTTACACAAACTGTTGAATTGTGCAGCCATAACATATATCTGTTCATCTGTTTGCTCTCTTCTAGGGCTGCTGCCTCTTGTTTCTAGGCAGCCAAACACTTCTCTTATGAAGCTCCTAATGGGGGCACAAAGGACACTAGTCCTTCATCATTTACCTGCCACATCTGGTAGACTGCCTCTGCACTTGGGGGCTCCGTTCAGATAGAGGAGCAGCAGTGGCGTAGGAGGTTAAGAGCTCGTGTATCTAATCTGGAGGAACCGGGTTTGATTCCCAGCTCTGCCGCCTGAGCTGCGGAGGCTTATCTGGGGGATTCAGAGTAGCCTGGGCACTCCCCCACACACGCCAGCTGGGTGACCTTGGGCTAGTCACAGCTTCTGGGAGCTCTCTCAGCCCCACCTACCTCACAGGGTGTTTGTTGTGAGCGGGGAAGGGCAAGGAGATTGTCAGCCCCTTGGAGTCTCCTGCAGGAGAGAAAGGGGGGGTATGAATCCAAACTTCTTCTATTGTGGCTAATACCCATGAATAGAATCATTCTCCCGAAATTTATCATTCCCCCTTTTAAGAGATGCGATTAAAAAGGCACTTCAGCAAGCTGCAATTGACACGTCAAGCACAACCTCTTGACCACGTGCTAAATTACACCCACGTGGAGAGCATCGTGCAGCCCAATCATGTGTCTGCTCACCCACAAGCATGCAATTCCATGTACACTTCTACGGGAGCAAACAACTTCTAAGAGGATTCTTAGAAGCTGGGTTGTGCTGCTCGCTTCCTTGAATAGCTGTGGGAGAAGCAGTGATGGTTTCCATACTTTGTATGATGTTCTAGCTGTAGCTCAGACTTAGCAGTCAACTATGGCTGGAAAACCACAGTTTGGATCAACCAAGTCTTGAAAGAGTCATTAGTACTATGCTTGGACAGCTGAGACCAAACCTGAATCGCAAAAAAAGTGGTGTGGGGCTGTTATGTCCAAACTGGCCAAAACTGTGGTTTGAACAGGTCCTTCCTCTGTGTTTGTGGGGATTCTGGTGGGAGGAAAGGCAAATGCACAACTGTAGTTTGTAAGAACAAGCGATGGGATGTACTGTGTACACTTGGAGTACTGTGTTCAGTTCTGGTCGCCACATCTCAAAAAGGATATCGAAGAGATAGAAAAAGTGCAGAGAAGGGCAACGAGAATGATTGAAGGATTGGAGCACCTTCCTTATGAGGAGAGGCTGCAGCGTTTGGGACTCTTTAGTTTGGAGAGGAGACATCTGAGGGGGGATATGATTGAAGTCTATAAAATTATGCCTGGGGTAGAAAATGTTGACAGAGAGAAATTTTTCTCTTTCTCACAATACTAGAACCAGGGGGCATCCATTGAAAATGCTGGGGGGAAGAATTCGGACTAATAAAGGGAAACACTTCTTCACGCAACGTGTGATTGGTGTTTGGAATATGCTGCCACAGGAGGTGGTGATGGCCACTAACCTGGATAGCTTTAAAAGGGGCTTGGACAGATTTATGGAGGAGAAGTCGATCTATGCAACCTGGCCCTGTTGCAGATCGGTGCAACCTGGCCCTGCCCACCTTCTGAAAACCTTTTGTAGGTGCCTCAAAAAGTGGTAGAGGATGCCTCCCATGGGCACCATGTTGGAGTTCTGTGGCCCAGAATAGGGCAGATTTTGGAGACTAGAGGATTGTTATGGTGAAGTTTCTCACGGTTGTTGGGGAAGGCTTGTTCTTCGTACGAGGCAGGATTGATGCAATGAGAACAGATGACTCAGGTCTGGATGGGCGTGACTTTTACTCAGGGTCCGATGGATCATAGTCATCAAGGAGGAAGAAAGGGAGAAATTCTGTCAAGAGACAGGATGTGGCCTGGTTGCCGGTCTTGGATACCATAAACGGCGAGAAAGTGAAAGCCACACAGATTGGAGGGTGATTCTTCCCTTTAACCAAATTTACTTGCAGTTAAATATGGATTTGAGGAGGTAAAAGACAGAACTAGCCTCTACCCGGGCCAGAGCCTTTACAGCTCTGGCCCCCGCCTGGTGGAACGCTCTCCCTCCAGCTGTGCAGGCCCTGCGGGATCTCAACGAGTTCCGCAGGGCCTGCAAGACCGAGCTGTTCCGCCGGGCCTTTGGGGAGGCTGGCCGCTGATGCCCCCCCTTTAACATCTGTGGATCCTGCTGCCCCTCCCCTCTTTTAGGGGATTAGTTAGTAGGTCGCCACCTGTTGTATTATTTATTGTACTTTGGTACCAATACGCTGCTTTTAATGGGGTTTTAATGATTCAAAGTGTATAGAGCCATTTCATTATGATCTATTTAATTATTTGAGATTTATTGATTTTATTTTGTGCTCAAATCCAAATCCAAAACCTTTATTAGGCATAAAACCGGTGCCAAGAATTTTAAATACAATAAAAAGATCATTATTGCTCAACTTGCAGTACACAGAGTAAAAATATAGCAACAGCTTCAGAGATTTCAACATTAGAATTATTTAGAAGCTTAGCCATTTTTATTTTATCAGAAAGGAGCATAAATCCTGTTGGTAATACAGTTCTCAAATCAGTTCTGATGTTGTTGTATTTTGAACAATGAAGCAGAACATGAGAAAGTGTATCAGTTGTATCAGGACAAAATCGACAGCAACGCTCATTTTGTGGAATACCAGAGAAGCGACCTTGAAGATGTGCTGACGGAAAAGAGTTACACCTTGCTCTAGTCATGACCCAGCTGCAATTGTAATTAATAAGTTGTTGCAGGTATATAGCAGGGCTAGATTTCTGAGGGATAATCCCAAAGAATATTGGAGAGCAAGAGCTTTGCGCTTTGCTCAGGAGAAATTGGTACTCTTGATATTTTGTGCTCTATTCGTATATTCATGTTCACCGCCCTGAGCCCTCCGGAGGAGGGCGGTATATAAATATAATAAACAAACAAACAAACAAACTGTAGAGACTTTTGGAGTATAAATTCTTGGTCAAAATACAATGGAGTCAGAAAGTATGGCACTAAGGGGCAGGGGCGTACTTCCCTTGGGGACATGTAGTATCAAATGTCCCTGGGCACACGCCATCTATACTTGTGTTGTGGGGGCGCTGGGCACCAGTCGGGTCCTCTCACCCAGCCTTTCCTGTGCTGCCCAGCAGCTCCTTCCATGCTAAGGTCACACTTGCCGGCTTCAGGCCTATTGGGCACCTGGCCTGGCCTCTCCTGTGGTGTGGGAGCAGTCCTCAGGCCTGACAGGGAGGTTAGGGCATGTTCGCCAGCCGAGCCCCCTGCCATCAGGCCTCCTGCCCTCCCCTTCCTCCCTGTCAGGCCTGTGGACAGGCCCACACCTTACAGCAGTGGTGGCGAACCTTTGGCACTCCAGATGTTATGGACTACAATTCCCATCAGCCCTTGCCAGCATGACCAATTGGCCATGCTGGCAGGGGCTGATGGGGTTGTAGTCCATAACATCTGGAGTGCCAAAGGTTCGCCACCACGGCCTTACAGGGAGGCTGTGAGTGGGTCTGAGTGTGTGGGCGTGTGGGGAAGAGAGGCGTATCTAGGAGAAATGGAGCTGGGGAGAGCGGGAAGTAAACTCAGATTTTGCTCTGGGCTCCATTTCCCCTAGATACGCCTCTGCTAAGGGGCACCTTC
Organism: Sphaerodactylus townsendi; assembly: GCF_021028975.2. Lineage (NCBI taxonomy): Eukaryota > Metazoa > Chordata > Lepidosauria > Squamata > Sphaerodactylidae > Sphaerodactylus > Sphaerodactylus townsendi. The sequence goes on from NC_059430.1 coordinate 125,807,183, forward strand.
CCCCCCCCCCCGAAATTTCCAGTAGTAGAGGCAAGTGAAGGCCATGAAGAAGCAGATCAGTATCAGTGTGGGGGACAGCTTAGGGTCACGCTCCACCCACTCCCATCCCCTCCTCATTGTTGGCCCAACTGACACAGCACAGTATGAATTCTGTGTCTCTCAGGATTTTCATTTCATTTCACCTTTAATTTATATCCCGCCCTCCCCCGGAGGGCTCAGGGCGGCAAACAACAGTAGTGAGCAAACAATAAACCATAGCATAAACAGCAACAGCAATAAATCACAATACAACAATATCAACAGCATAATAATGCATCACAATGACATACTATGAACAATAACCAATTATATCAGCTAACCCCCACATCACAGTCCCCACAACTACAAAAAGTAAAATGAACACATTCTGACAGAAAGAGAGGCCAATAAAATGGCCACCTTGTACATTTAGACCTCCCTCAGTCACTGAGCCATTTCTGTTTCTGTTTCCTGCAGCGTTTGGGACTCTTTAGTTTGGAGAGGAGACGTCTGAGGGGGGATATGATTGAAGTCTATAAAATTATGCATGGGGTAGAAAATGTCGACAGAGAGAAATTTTTCTCTCTTTCTCACAATACTAGAACCAGGGGACATTCATTGAAAATGCTGGGGGGAAGAATTAGGACTAATAAAAGGAAACACTTCTTCACACAACGTGTGATTGGTGTTTGGAAGATGCTGCCACAGGAGGTGGTGATGGCCACTAACCTGGATAGTTTTAAAAGGGGCTTGGACAGATTTATGGAGGAGAAGTCGATTTATGGCTAACAATCTTGATCCTCCTTGATCTGAGATTGCAAATGCCTTAGCAGACCAGGTGCTCGGGAGCAACAGCAGCAGCAGCAGGCCATTGCTTTCACCTCCTGCACGTGAGCTCCCAAAGGCACCTGGTGGGCCACTGCGAGTAGCAGAGAGCTGGACTAGATGGACTCTGGTCTGATCCAGCAGGCTAGTTCTTATGTTCTTATGTTTATTTAGAGTTGAGTGACTGGATAACCTCTGTGAAAATTTCTGTCTGTCTGCTTGGGAGTTTTGTGTTTGTCGTAGATTTTACAAAATCAATACAAATGTTAAAAAGTAACTGAGCCTTTTCAATGTGGTTTTTGACAGCTGGACTCTGAAACAAATTTTCATGCATTCTTGCTTCCTGGCTGAACTGTTTTCCATTTTCTTTTCAGGAGATACAATTCGGAGATGAAGCTTTATATCAAGAGCTGGTCGGGTAAATGAAGCTATTGCTTTCTTCTCTCCACTAATATGCCCATTTCCAGGAATTTAATCTGTAGCCAGGATAGGTGCTGGATTTTGACCATGTCTCAAAGCCGTATCTGTTTACCCCAAACACCCTGCCCCTCAGTCCCAGATAGAGGGGGGTTTATTGCTGTTACCCAGAGGGAAAGGCACTCTGTACATGCCCATAGGACCCCTCCATTCTCATGGTGGTGTTGAAAATATGTTCTGGCACTGATGCTGACTCTAAGCATCACCTGATCCCACCAAGATTTATTTATTCATTTAATCTCAGAGCTTGAAGGGACCACCAGGGGTCATCTAGACATATCCTCTTCCAATGCAGAAACCACAACACTAGTATACGAGACTTTCAAAACTTCCAGCAATGAAGAATCTACTACCTTACGAGAAAGACTGTTCTGCCATTGAATGCGCCTCACTGTCAGGAAGCTGTTTCCAATTTATAGAAAACCTTCTTTGCTGTAGTGCAGTGATGGCGAACCTTTTTGAGACCGAGTGCCCACATTGCAACCCAAACTCCACTTATTTATTGCAAAGTGCCAACCCAGCAATTTAACCTGAATGCTGAGGTTTTAGTTTAGGAAAATTGACTGCATCTTTAGGTAATTGACTGCATCTTTAGGTAATTGACACAGCCATTGTACTGCAGCGGTTAGTGTGGCTCTAGGACAGTGATGGCGAACCTATGGCATGGGTGCCAGAGGTGGCACTCGGAGCCCTCTCTGTGGGCCCCACCACACAGAGTTCGTCATGTGGGCGGTGGAAAATCCCTCCCCCCCCACACACATCTAGGCTGGCCTGGGCCTCTGTGCACACATTGCGGTGAGCAGGGAGGACTCGGCTGGCGGGACTGGTGCCTGTGCTCTTGGTGGCTGCTGCCTGAGGGGGGGACGACGCAGAGGAGGCAGAAATGCTAGAGAGGCACAGAGCGGTGCATGTGGGACTTGCTGGAGGCTAGAGCAGGCTGGCTCCTGCTCAAGCGGGTGGGGTGGAGGAAGAGGGAGCCAACCATTTTTTTCTAAACAAAAACCTCAACATTCAGGTTAAATTGCCGGGTTGGCCCTTTGCGATAAATAAGTGGGGTTTGAGTTGCAATTTGGGCACTCGGTCTCAAAAAGGTTCGCCATCGCTGCTCTAGGATCCGGGACACTCGGGTTTGAATCCCCACTCTGCCATGGAAACTTGCTGGGTGCCCTTGGGCCAGTCAGTTGCTCACTGCCTAATTTACTACTGTTGCGAGCATAAAACAGAGGAGAGGAGAATTACATGAATCTCTTTGAGATCCTATTGGGGAGAAAGGCGGGGTGTAAACAAATAAATAATATAAATAAATAATAAATAAATAATCCAGCAGATGATACAGGTCTATCAAAACTAGGACAAAGAGGCGTAGAGACAGCTTCTACTCTAGAGCTGTGGCTATGCTAAACTCTGCGGCTTCGTGTTGATGTGTTTGGGGCTGTCTAGGGATGGGTGGAGGAAGGGGAAAGTGAGGATGGGGTATTGTCAGGCACAGGGCAGGGTCCTGTGTTCAGAGCTAAGGCTCTGTCCGGTTACTCACAAATAACCATCCATAAGCTTCTTCAGTGTTCAGAGTTTTATTGTTTCAATTCTGCGCAGAAGAGGGAACTCTCCTATGTTAGCAACAGGGAGGAGGTTCAAAGGGGCTGTTGCTTGTGTAACATAATTTATACCCTCTTACAAACATCCCTCCTTGTCTTTTGACCATTGGTTTGAGTCAAGAAGACGTACAGACCTGGTCATTTCATCCCACCTTTTACCACACCTTTTCATCCCATATTTGGTGCAACTTAAGTTAAAAACATCTTACGCAAAGGTTTCCATAACAACTAAGTTTCTATTTTACTGTTATCTGTATTTGTGAGCTTCTGCTAATTCCTATCTCCTTGTGGGGCCCTGTTTCTTTCAACTCAAGGCCAGTGTCAGGCTGCTCTAGGTTTCATTTCTCTCAACAAAAATAAGTTTCTGAAGTGCTTAGTGCCCAGTGATTTACACTTATATAACTTATATGATTAAATACAATGGCTTAAAACATTACAAACTATTTGTTCATATCAGTATGAGTCTGAAATCGTGTGCATCGAGGAATGCTGCTGTAAATTTCGTTGTGCGTGCACAATGACAATAAAATGCTTATACTTATACTTATGCTTATGCTTAAACAATAAATAAAATCTCTTTTACAGGTGACTTCCTCTGAGCAATACAGTGGCAAGAGATGGTTGCTTTTTCCTCCCTGCTGGGTCCCGGCTTGATTTCTCCTTTTGATACCTGCTACTTTAGATACCTCCTGCTTCATAATGCTACACAAAGCCCAGCATTACAAATTCTCTACAAACAACTGTCAGGATCTGTTGACCTGCCCCAATAACAAGACTCTTGGGATCAGACATCAGTTTATTGAAAGGACACTCTGTTGCAGCTTGCATACAAGCAGTGGTGGGATCCAAAAATTTTAGTAACAGGTTCCCATGGTGGTGGGATTCAAACTGTGGCGGAACGCCAATGGGACTGGGCGGGGCACGACAGGGGCGTGGCCGGACATTCCGGGGGCGGGGCATTCCTGGGTGGGTCTGTGGCAAGGACGCAGCCGCTGCGCCGGTCCTTGGGCGGGAAATGAATGCACGCAGGCGCAGGCTGCCACGCACGCCGGTGCACCTCCTGCTAGACTGCTTCAAGTTCTGTGCGCTGCTGCTGAGAGGAGGGGCGTAACTCAGGCAAAAATCACGTGGCAAAATCACCAATTAGTAACCCCCTCTCGGCACACACAAATAATTAGTAACCTACTCTCAGGAACCTGTGAGAACCTGCTGGATCCCACCTCTGGTCACAGCCCTGAAAGCCCCCTGGGTCCCTCCCTCCTGGGAGATAGTCTTTCCAAAGCCTCTTTCTGAAAGAAGTTGCTGCCTCCGCCGGCCTCCCCCCAACATCAATTGGGGGGGGCACAGAAGTCTGTTAAGTGGGGGGGAGGGGGCTCCGCAGGAGGTGGGGCAGGGCAAACTGTTGGATAACTATTTAGAATCCCACCACTGCATACAAGTCTTTGCTGGAACTAAGGCCCTTTCTGCACAAACCGTTTAAAACGTTTTGAGGCTGGAAATAAAATGTTTCCTCCATGGAGTTCCACATTTCCCCCCCCCCCTTATGTCTCAGAAACATTTTAATTCCAGCCTCAAAATGTTTTAAATGAATCCCCATTTAAAACAATTCTCCAGTTGAAATGTTTTCAGAACATCTTCAGTTGTTGTTTGTTTTCCACGCCTCTCTGCAGTCCCCAAACCTCTGCCTTGGTACCATTTTCCGTGCTCACTCCCTTTCCCTTCGGCTGTTTATTTTAATCATTTCTCTGTGTGTTTTAAATTTGGGAGGGGTGGAGCATCTTTGGAGCATCAATTATATCAGTTGTGAGAACTGCAGCAAGAAGCTTTGAAGCACTGAAGCACTGATTCAACACACACTTTTTTAAAAAAGGAAAAAACACCGAACGGCATCCAGGAATCATTTCAAGGGAGCGAGTGTGGACTAATATCGTAGTAAAGGGGAAGGGGTTGAAAACATTTTACAAACATTTTAGAGGATTGGTGCGAAAGGGGTCACTGTTCTATTACACACTTTGGCGAATGTCTCTTTTCAATTGTCCAGTTACTGAACCCAATGATTGTACATCCAGTTTTTTCAACAATAAAAATGAAAATGAGATATATAATCCATATCTTCAATATCTACTGAACAAAAATAGTTCATTTTTTTCAATATCTTTAGGATAATTCTATTCCATATAGAAAGTACTTCCCAAACGACTCGCGCGTTTATAAGTACGTTTTCACTGTAGTCTTCCTCAGGAGAAGCAATTCTTTCAGGAAAATTATTCATTCATTTGCCATGCACAGGTCTTTTTGTCTCTTAACAGAGCTGACACACAAACCCAAATGGCTGCATACACTCTAGGTCTAATTATAAACGCGCGAGTCGTTTGGGAAGTACTTTCTATATGGAATAGAATTATCCTAAAGATATTGAAAAAAATGAACTATTTTTGTTCAGTAGATATTGAAGATATGGATTATATATCTCAAAAATGAACTTTTATTGTTGAAAAAACTGGATGTACAATCATTGGATTCAGTAACTGGACAATTATAAAATATATATAAATACATTTATTGAATATATTGATCCTCCGTCTTCAGTGTGTGACGCGCTGTTTTGTTCCTCTGTTATATACGTTACACACAATTTGGCTTGTTTTCATGTCATGTCTCTTTTCCCCAACTCCTCCTTTGTCATCCCAGGGGGGTGAAATCACCAAAAGTATTCCCAGGCAATACAAAACCTTCAAGCCCAAAGCAAAGATCATGCATAATGTAGTAAGAGATACCTTTGCATTACGAGCAGAGTGCACTGTGGCAAAACACAGCGAAGCTTAGCCATGGCTGTGTGGGCTGGCAACAAAAGAATCTCGGAGCCAGTTCATAGTTTCTAACTAATAAGAGGAGTCTTTATTAGTGAACTCCATTCTGGATAGAAAAGTGGAGAGAGAGGTTCTGTATTCTAATTTTTCCAATTGGAACAGTGATCCTCAACCAGGGTTCCGCAGTATCTAGGGGTGCTGTAAGCACCTCCCAGGGGGACACAAGAATGGTTCCACCCCCTCCTTTTCCCCCGCCCCCATCCCTCCACCATCCTCATCTGCTGGGCCTATCTCTTTTCTCCTGACTCAGCGTGAAAGAACAGCATGCTTTACTATTACAATATTGAAACTTTTTGCAGAAAATCTACTTAGGAATGTGACATCGTTAAAACGATCTCTACTCCTTCGTTTCCCTCTTCCCAACCACACATCCACTCAAGCACAGGGCAATTGTCTTAATGATACATGCGTCGTTTTGCGGATCAGAAAATGTTATTATTTTGCCTTTGTAGAATACAGTCCACAAGTACGCTGTTTACGGACTGTAGGACAGTTTGGAAAAAGGCATTTGAGCATGTGGTGTGGATGATGGCCCTAAAAATGAACCCTAAATCTCAGGACCGAAGGCCAATCCTAGAATTAAAGTTCTTTGTTTTTTTTAATTTCTTTTGCTTTCATTGTTCCCTCCTGCCATTATTTTCTGATGAGGGGTAGTTGGATTCCAATACCTCTACAAAGGAGGATAATTGCGACCATGGGTCGTTACAGAGGCTGTTATTTGTATTTGGACGAATATAGGTATTAATAATTATCAGGGGGCATTTATCCCAATCAATCAGTACTGCTTGGATTAGTTGTGAAGGGGCTGGCAGGAGTTTAACCGCTAGGGATATAGAAGCAAATATACAAAGACCACCCGACGGTCTACCTGGGCCACTGGGCTTGGTTGCTGGTGAACAGAAAGTCCTATAACCTTCGAAATTTATGGGGTGACGTAGCCAAGTTTCTTGCAACAAAATTAGGACCGCTTTTCTTATATAATTGCGGAAATATATATTCCCACGTTTGTTGCTCCAACCAGAAATGTTCCATGAAAGTACAGAAAGTTCAAGTCGCCTGCCATTATATTGGTTGTCTTTAAAAGTTTCAGAGTTTTAATTGCTGCTGTTTAATGCTATTGTTCTTGCTGGCATGTTTTAGATTGCTTGATACGCTTTTCAAATTATATCGCCTTTGTATGGCATGGGCACTGTAAACCCCCCTGAATGTACTTTTTGGGAAGGATGGCGTGTGGTTTTGAACAAATAAAACATTTTTTTCCAAAGAACTTTAGAACAGCGCTTGAGTTTTTGTTGAGGAGCAAAACACACTGATGGCGTAACGGAGAACTGTGTTGAGCTCTTGTCAGTGTTATAACATGGAAAAATTGCAGAGACTGTCCTCTGCCCAGCTCACCACCAATCAATAGTTATATTTGCTCTGGCAGTGGGGAAGCCGGGGGGCATGAAAGCCTCTAAGGGCCTACGTGAAAATCTAGCTGGAAACAGTAAGCTCACGTTTGCCTGGAAAATCACCAGCTGGGGTGATGGTGTAGCTATGGCTGAGGGGGTATTGGGATCCAGGGAAGGGGAGTCTCGTGGCACCAGGGAAGCAGTGAAATGTGAGTGTGCCTTTAAGGGACCCATGTGAGAATATCAGGTTACAGCCAGGAGCTGAGTCCAGTCCAAGAGTCAGGTTTCAGCATCAGAAGTCCGGTCTGAGGGTTGGAATGCACAGAATCCACAAGTCAGAGGAAGCGTTGCAGCAGCCGCGAGCTTTGTTGCATCCAGGCCTGGATATTCTGTGAACCTGCTTGATAGAGGCGCTTCCAGCATCCTAGGCTTCATTCCCGTGAAGACTCCACCTTCCGCCTGCTTCACTGAGCTAGCAAGGCACGCGCTTCTTCAATTAACACCCAACAATTCCCTCTGTCCTCTGCCTTTGCTGACAGGTGGGCTCAGGTGAGCTAGGTGAGTCTCTGCAGCTGGAGCAGGGTTGGATGCACGGCCGGCTTCTGCAGGCACTTCTGGCTCTGAGTTTTGGTCTGGCTGTTGTTCATCCTGTAAAGCCCTTGTAGAGTTGGACAGGCAAGGAAACTGGGCATCTGCTGGACGGGGAATCTAGTCAAGTCCACCTCTGCTGGATTCTCTTCCTCATCACCAGTGGTGGGATCCAAAAATTTTAATAACAGGTTCCGATGGTGGTGGGATTCAAACAGTGGCGGCGCCGCACACACGTGCCTCCAGTCCCTATTGGGCAGGGAGGTTGTTTTAGTAACCCCTTCTCGGCACTCAGAAAAAATTAGTCTGAGAACTGGTTGGATCCCACCTCTGCTCATCACCCCTAAAGTGATAGGATCGGTGCAAACCGGTTGGTATTTATAAATTACCACGGCCGCAACTGTGTAAATACCTCTGCTGCCATTTCGTATGACAGGGGATGGCCGGCTTGGAGTTTAGTCTTTCTCATCCTCTTTCTCTTCATTTGTTCTACACTGTTCAACCCAGAGCTCACCTCTGTTGGAATGATACGAGGTCAAGGCAAATGAGGAACTGTTAAACTTAGAGGGGGAAAAACTCAACTCTGGGGAGTAACTTAATGCTAAGAGTAGGTGGGAGCGTTTGAGTTGCCAAGTTCCTGGTTTGTTTTTCCCAGTACTCACAGCGTCTGCAGGAGCACAGGAAGTAGAAGCCCTAGTTACGGGGAGATAATTTGGATTTCTGACTGACATATTCAACAACGATGGGCTGGACAGACTTTAGATGGAAAGTCTCTTGGCCAGTGCTACTCTTAACAGGTAAGAAGTCTCAGCCACGCAATGGGAAGGGATTGCACGTAACCATCCCACTTTGAAAATCCTGACCACATAAGCCTGTTCTGGGGTTTCCTTCATGAGTGGATTACTGATATTATTATCTAGTTCCATGGTGGCGAACCTTTGGCACTCCAGATGTTATGGACTACAATTCCCATCAGCCCCTACCAGCATGGCCAATTGGCCATGTTGGCAGGGGCTGATGGGCATTGTAGTCCATAACATCTGGAGTGCCAAAGGTTCACCACCACTGATCTAGTTGGTAGTGGCGGAAAATTCCGTCAAGTCGCATCTACGCTTGTTCTTAGCCAAAAGGCTGAGAAGCGATACGAATGATTTTTGGCGACCCTGTAGGGCACAGGTGTCAAACTCGTGGCCCTCCAGATGTTATGGACTACAGTTCCCATCACCCCCTGCCAGCATCATGCGAGTTTGACACCTGTGCTGTAGGGTGTTTGAGGCAAGAAATGTTCAGAGGTGGCGTGCCATTGCCTGTCTCCAGGTGGGCTGAGAGAATTCAGAGAGAACTGTGACTGGGCCAAGGTCACCCAGCAAGCGTCACGTGTGAGAATCGGGAAACAAGCCCAGTTTGCCAGATTAGAGTCCGACGCTCATGTGTAGGAGTGGGGAATCAAACCCAGTTCTCCAGATTAGACCGTGCTGGAGTGACAGCTTGGGAGACTGAAGTCTAGGGCCTCAAAATCCAGCCAAGATGCACAATATTTTTGACACGGTCATTACACCTTTCCTACATATGCTATCATCATGCACTGTAGTCTCTAAACAACTCTTTGGTACAATTGTCTTTGCACTCCTTTTCAGAATGATACTTCCTTTTGTTTCCTGTAGTTGTGAAGGTCGGGGTGGGGTGGGGGAATTGGGAGAAGCCTCACAAGTGGAATAGCCAAGAGCCTCTCTTCATCTCAATCTGGCACTGAGTCCACTGTGAAGGAGAGGAGAATCGAATCTGGTTCTGCAGACTAGAGTCTGCTGCTTTTAACCATTAAACATGCTGGTGCCCTTAATATCTAAAGCAGTGGTGGTGAACCTGTGGCACTCAGAGCCCTCTCTGTGGGCACGCGCAAACAAAGTCACCCCTCCCACACACACACACATCTAGGCTGGCCTGGGCCGCTGGGCTCGATTATTAGCATTAAACCTAAGACCTAGTTTTGGGGAAGCAGTGTAGGTAACCCTGTTAAGCGCTGTTAAACCCCACTGATTTTCATGGGAAGAACTAAAGCGCGATCCTTTACCTGGGAGTAAGCTCGGTTGCTGGCAATGGGGCTTGCTTCTGAGTAAACCCTCCTAAGGTCATGATTCACCCGTTGGAAGAGTTGCACGGTTGCTTCAAAGCAAAGCCACCGACTACCTCCAAGCTTACTTGCAAGTAGCACACGCCTCGGAGCCAACTGTTTTTTCTAAACAAAAGCCTCAGTATTCAGGTTAAATTGCCATGTTGGCCCTTTGCAATACATAAGTGGGTTTGGGGTTGCAATTTGGGCACTCGGTCTCGAAAAGGTTCACCATCACTGATCTAAAGACTACTAGGCCATGCACTCCAATGGGGACCATAGTTTGTGTGGTCCCTAACCAACAATGCAGTTAAGACTAGGAAATGCTTGTGTAGACTTCTGAAACTTCCCCACAGATTTAAAGTCTGTCCTCCAGACTTAATAAGAGATGGTGGAGAGCTACCAACTGAAGATATCCTGTTAGCTAAACTTTCCTTGAAGCGCATTGTCCAAAGGTGACGATTCACTCTGCCATTAATGTCAGAGGGCTGCAACACACTTAGTCCCTTCTACACTAAGGATCTTTCAGCACAGCTGTTGCATTCATCTATCAGCTGGAAGGTAAATTACAATGATTCTTTCATCTGGGACTTTACTGTGACATTGTGTCGCAGTTCTAATCCTGCAATGGCTGTTTTCACTGTACAGTCAAAAGGGAATGGTGTGTTATCAACCCTCCCCAATGTGCTACTAGAAAGCCAGGGGGATCGTCTGTCTCTTCGTTATTGTGCATTAGCCCAGGAGAGCTTTTGCTATTAATTTTGTGGACACATAAGCCTCCAGGAAAGCTCTGGGAAATTTCTGCTTCTTCAAATGGGACAGAGGAGTCCTTGGCTTTTGAAATAGCCCTTAAAAATGGATCAAGATCACACTATTTTTCAGTTGAACACCAACAGAACTAAAACTTAGAACATGGGGGAAAGCAAAACACCAGAAAATAAAAAAGGAGATTCAAAGCCAGTAGCCCTTTTGGGACCAAAAAGATTTTTAGGGTTTGAGCTTTTGATAATCAAAGTTCCCTTCATCAGATACCTAAAGGGAGAGTTTACTCTCAAAGGCTTGCTTATCTATCCATCCATCCATCCATCCATCCATCCATCCATCCATCCATCCATCCATCCATCCATCCATCCATCCATCCATCCATCCATCCATCCATCCATCCATCCATCCATCCATCCATCCATCCATCCATCCATCCATCCATCCATCCATTTATTTATGGGATTTTTATACCGCCCAACCCCCGGAGGGCTCTGGGCGGTGCACAACACAGATTCCACATATAATATATACAAACAAAACCCCATTAAATTAGAATTTAAATTTAAAAATTTAAAACACAGCGGTAAATTCAATAAAAATAGCTTACAGTCCTATAATCTTCTTGGTCTCCCCAGACACAAATCTAGTTGTTGTATTGCTGACCAGCATGACTTACCATCTGCACGCTTCCTCTCTTGAAGCATTATCACAAATTCCTTTAATTGAATGTTTCCTGATCTTGTTTTTCTCCTAGTAGTCCCAGGTTGTCTGAAAAGAATCAGTAAAGCTGCTGCTGCTATGCAGGTCGTCTTAAAATCCCAGGTCTGAGCGACTGTGCTGTTACTGCCTAATAAAGGGTTCTTTCCCTCTCCCCCACCCCTCTCCTCCTCCATCCAGCTGTCATCTTGAATTCTTTCTTCCGGCTGACCCAAGCCCAGGACATTCCCTGTTAGGGTGGACCCACAATGGCCATTAAGAGCGCACACGGTCACTCTGATCCCAGCAGGAAAGCCTAAGTTTGCTGCATGCTTCTGGTATCGAGATGAGCAAGTGGAATCAAAACGGATCTTCGCATATATTCCATCATATTATCATCAAGATGATGGTCCAGCCTTCACCGGGCGGGAGACTCCAGGCCCAAACTGTTCCCTGACCATCAGCCGGTTGACCTTGAATGACACTGGAATCTATATAGTGAGGAAGACTTTGGTTGGTGGTACTGAAATAGGGCGTGCGCATGTACAGGAATCAAAAGGCTCCATTCATTACTTCTTGCCTCTCAAGGTTTAACCCCTTTAACTATCTAGAGAAGCCCCCTCTGCCTGTAGCCTCGGCTTCTGCGAAGCAGCTCTCCCAAATCGGAACACCCGGGTGCATTCTTCCGTCGAGCGGCATCTCTAAATGATGTTGATTTTTATTTTGCTGATTTGGGTTGTGTTCAGTCTGCCTGTCTCACTGTGAGGCCCCTTCCACACATGCAGAGAAGAAGAAGAAGAAAAGTTTGGATTTATATCCCCCCTTTCTCTCCTGTAGGAGACACAAAGGGGCTTACAATCACCTTGCCCTTCCTTCCCCCACAACAAACACCCTGTGAAATGGGTGGGGCTGAGAGAGCTCTGCAAAGCTGTGACTAGCCCAAGGTCACCCAGCTGGCATGTGTGGGAGTGCCCAGGCTAATCTGAATTCCCCAGATAAGCCTCCACAGCTCAGGCGGCAGAGCTGGGAATCAAACCTGGTTCCTCCAGATCAGAGTGCACCTGCTCTTAGCCACTGCTCTTAGCCACTTAGCCACTACGCCAATGCACTTTCAATCCACTTTCACGATTGTCTGAAAGTGGATTTTGCTCTTCTGCACGGTAAAATCCAGCTTCAAAGTGCATTGAAAGTGGATCGAAAGTGCATTATTCTGCATGTGCAGGAGGCACCTGAGACTCAAGGCAAATTGCACAATGCAAGAATACGAAATCAGCAGTTTCCTGAGGCTAGAAAGGGCAGCATTTCTGACATGGAACTGCCCTTTGCCTGATTTGGACGGGAGTGGGAGATCTATCAAAGGCCCCTTTTGCACATGCAAAATAATGCACTTTCAATCCACTTTCACAGTTGTTTGGAAGTGGATTTTGCTATTCTGCACAGTAAAATCCCGCTGCAAAGTGGATTGAAAGTGGATTGAAAGTGCATTATTCTGCAAGTGTGGTAGGGTCCAAAGGGGATAGATCACTGACGGTAAGCTTGTTTTCTTTTTTCCACCTGCAGAGTGGCTGGACAAGCCCACCGTCTCTGCCTTCCCATGCCGTTATGCCGTAGAGTTCAAGAATTCTGTTAATCTAACTTGCGAGAACCTCTCTGGACCCGCAACAGTTCGCTGGTTCAAGAACAGCCGCCCTGTTGGGGAAAGTGTTCGTATTAACTTGACTGGGAATAACCGGACGCTCTCCATCCCGAACATAACCCGAGACGATGCTGGCCGATACCAGTGCCAATTGTCCGACTCTGAGAACACCGAAATAAGTGATGTCAAATACGTCGATGTGATCTGTGAGTCCACCTGTCTTCCTTGCGCCTCTTGGCCGGTGTTTGTGGGGATGATCAAATCTCATGTTAATAACGTGAAAATCAATCCCCCTCCCAAATGCACATCATGAAAACAGTTTTAAAAACAGAGTTAAAATATGTATAAAACATTTTTTTTAAAAACCCATGGGTTAGGAAGAAAGGATCATTGCGGGTATGCTAAATGAAACAAAACAGTTCTCCACCTACTGGTAGAGGACAGTAACAGGAGGAGACAGATGAAACTCTTTGGAAGGAGAGCTCCAGAGTCTTGGGGCAATGAATGAGAACACCCTCTCCCCAATTACAATGGCCCTAATCTCAGAACCAAAGCAGAGACACTGGGCGTTTCCTCACTCTCCACGATGACCCCTATGCCACACGCTGCTCTCAGCACGCGGCATCCTTGGTGCACCCGGGCGCTCTGCGCGGGGTCATCAAAAGGCGCCGTTTACAAGAGCGCCAGGGATGCCGCACGCTGAGGGGGCGCGACAGCGGCAGCGTCGGGGCGGCTGCACTGTTGCCGCCCCTGTCGTGGGGAGTGCCGGGGGACCCCGCACTACTTGAGGAGAGTAGCGCGGGGCTTAAGGTAAGTGGGGAAAGGCCCTCTGAAGATGACTAGTGTATTTGGGCAGGTCCGCCTTCATCCCTATTCATCTCCACCTTCATTCTCCACAATGATGTCCTATGCATTTCCGTAGATGGGCCCGAAATACCTGTGATCCACCCACCTGAAAGCCTTTACCGAGAGCATTCCGACCTGAGGCTGACCTGCAAGGCTGAAACTATTCCCGACGCACGTTACATCTGGTTTTGCAATGGGATGCAGTGCGGCACAAGATCGGAGCTGATCATCCGGGATATCACCGTAAAGCATTCTGGGAATTATGTCTGCCAGGCCGTGAACGTTCTCAGTCTCCAGAAGAGGAACAAGACGCAGGAGATTGAGGTGGAAAGAAGTAAATAACCACCAGTAGACAGTGTGGTCTGTTCTGATAGCAGACTGGAGCGGTACTACTTGTGTAGACAAGTGGGCATATACAGCAAACTCCCTCCTTCAATAAGAAGATATACTCCACACAGCAGATTCTTTCACAAGAAGGCTTTTACCATAGAGTTGCTATATAGCTATATGCTATATACCAGGGGTCTTCAAACTATGGCCCTCCAGCATGGCCAAGTGGAAGGACTCATGGGAATTGTAGTCTATGAACATCTGGAGGGCCATAGTTTGAAGACCTCTGCTATATACCATAGAGTTGCTATATGTACAAGATACTATATACCAGTGGTGGCGAACCTATGGCACTCCACATGTTCATGGACTACAATTCCCATCAGCCCCTGCCAGCATGGCCAATTGGAGCTGATGGGAATTGTAGTCCATGAACATCTGGAGTGCCATGTGGCTCATTTCTACCAAGTGGCTGGTAGTATACAAGGGTATTTTAAAATTAGTCCAAACTTAAGTGCTCCCGGGCAGGGCACCTCTTTGTTTCCCCTAAGGGAACAAACTATTATATGGAAGTGGCCATTGTATTGTCGAAGGCTTTCACGGCCGGAATCACTTGGGTGCTGTGTGGTTTCCGGGCTGTAGAACACGGCCATACAGCTGCTAAAACACTGCCCTACAGCCCAGAAACCACACAGCACCCAAATACAGTACATTGCTGTTGCTTATATACATACCCTGTTTCCCCGAATATAAGACACCCCCTAAAAATAAGACATAGTAGAGGTTTTGCTGAAGTGCGAAATATAAGGCATCCCCCGAAAGTAAGACATAGCAAAGTTTTTGTTTGGAAGCATGCCCGACGAACAGAACACAGAAAAATAAGGCATCCCCTGAAAAGAAGACACAGCGCATCTTTGGGAGCAAAAATTAATGTAAGGCACTGTCTTATATTCGGGGAAACACGGTAGTTCCACCAATCACTGTAAAGGTCACTTCAGCAACTGAATTGAACCGGTCTGTTTGTTGGACTCATGCCTTCTAGCTGCATAGGATATGATCACCATGATCTAACTGTCATGACATGTTCTGACCATTCTGCTGCTAAGATTTTGACAGTCTCAGAAATGGGCTGGCTCTAACTCCCTGGGAAAGTCCCGAGAAGGCCACGGTGGCATGGCCAATCTGAGCACAATGTTGGCAGACCAGACCAGCTAGCACCACTTGGCTGGCTCCTGGGATGAGGATTTCACCACAACCTGTTTTTCTCGTTACAGTAGAAGAAAAGTTTCGATTTATATCACCTCCACTTCCTATCCTTTCCCGTCTTCTCCCCACAGCAGACCTTGTGAGGTGGATGGGGTTGAGACCGTTCAGAGAGAACTGGGACTAGCCCAAGGTCACCCAGCTGGCTTCAGCAGTGTATCTAATCTGTATCTAATCTGGAGGAACTGGGTTTGATTCACAGCTCTGCCGCCTGAGCTGTGGGAGGGCTTCTTTATCTTGGGAATTCCAGATTAGCCCTCATGGGTGGACTCCCAAATTAGAATCTCGCCTGGAAGCTGGTGGACTCCTGGGCTGGGGCTCACAGCTCTTCGGAGGCCTCCTCTCAGCCCCACCTACCTCACAGGGTGTTTGTTGTGAGGGGGGAAGGGCAAGGAGATTGTCAGCCCCTTTGAGTCTCCTGCAGGAGAGAAAGGGAGGATAAAAATCCAAACAACCCCTGCTCCTGCTCCTGCTCCTCCTCTCTTCTTCTTCTTCTTCTTCTTCTTCTTCTTCTTCTTCTTCTTCTTCTTCTTCTTCTTCTTCTTCTTCTTCTTCTTCTTCTTCTTCTTCTTCTTCATGTGTAGGAACTCGTAAACAAATCTGGTTCACCAGATAAGAGTTCGTCGCTCAGGTGGAGGAGCAGGGAAGCAAGCCCAGTTCTCCAGACTGGAGCCCACGTGCTCTTAACAACGACACCACGCTAGCTAGTGAAAGGAGCTGTGGCCCTGGGGAAGAGCATCTGCTGCCCATGCAGAAGATCATAGGTTCAATACTCAGCACTGCCAGTTAAAAAGAAATAGGTGATGGGTGATGTGAAGGACCTCAGCCCCAGAAACCAGAGAGCCACGGCCAATCGGACCTTGATGAGCTGACAGTTTGATTCACTGCAAGGCCCCTTCATGTGGCCAGGAGCCAATCTGCTTGTCAGTATCTCTCCACAGTTCTGTCATTTTCTCTGGTGACAGCTCTGGTCAGAAAATTCCTAGATATTTTTTTTTGGAGGGGGGGGGGAGGTGATGCCTGGAGAGGGCAGAGTTTGGGTACGAGAGGGATCTCAATGTGACATAATGCCATAGATTCTACTCTCCAAAGCAGGCCACACTCTGCAGGATAAAAGATCCCTGTGGTCTGTAGACCAGCTGTAATGTCAGGAGATCTTCAAGAGAAGTTGGCAACATTATCTGGAGGTCTTCCATATCTGTCTGTACCCACCCAGCACATAATTGTCCTTTAACAGAAATCCCACGGAAGAGGGATACCTGGGAATAAGCTTGTCAGCCTCTGCAACTTTTTCTGTCCTCACAGTTCCAGTGCGTGACGTCACAGTCACTGGCCCCTCCGTGGCCACCGAAGACCAGCCTGTCACTTTGATGTGCACCTCTGCAGGCAGCTCAGTTTCGTACTCCTGGTTTAAGGGGGGCCAGAGTCTGGAACCAGGATATCATATTCTTCTGACCAACAACACCCAGAATCTCACGCTCGACCCAAGTCACCGGAGTCACTCTGGCATCTATACTTGCAAGGGATCCAACAGCATCTCTTCCGCTTCCAGTGAGCCTCACCGGCTGGATATTCTATGTAAGTCTGAACTCCCCGCCTATGGCAGTAGTTGGCATCTGGCATCCCAAAAACCCAGCCCAGTTTGTAGTTGCTTTTCATTGGGTTCAGCCTGCATTTGTCACTTCTAGGCACCTTTTAATTCCTAGCTAACTGCCTTAAATCGAGCTTTTATCGGAGTGCTGCGGCTCAGTGGTGAAGCATCTACTTTGAATGGGGGA
>NC_059430.1:125824452-125847541 GCF_021028975.2 Sphaerodactylus townsendi
GTGTGGGAGTGCCCAGGCTAATCTGAATTCCCCAGATAAGCCTCCACAGCTCAGGCGGCAGAGCTGGGAATCAAACCCGGTTCCTCCAGATTAGATACACAAGCTCTTAACCTCCTACGCCACTCCAGGCAAGAGAGGAAGCTGATGGAACTGTGGTCCTGTATATTCTGCAGAATAATATGATAAACTGTATAATTCTGGACTGAACCACTTCCGGATTCAGGTGTGTGCACCTGTGTGTAGGAGTTGCATTTTCAAATCCTCAATTACATTAAAAAGCTCCTCGCATGTTGCTATGTAGCACATGAAACCTTGTGCCTGATGAGCTAATTTAATACATGCGGGGAGATCAGTCACATTTTTAAATCCTACCCTTCTTTCAAGGATTTCAGGGCAGCCCATCAACTCTCCATTCTACCCACACAAGAACCTTGTGAGGTAGATTAACATGCAAGGCCGAGGGCATGGATGTGAGCTTTGAAGGGCTTTCAATTCACCTCGGGCTGGAACGCCAGCTTTGTAAGGTTTCCTGTGCTTATTTGCTGTAGACGGACCCGATCCACCTATTATCCATGATATTATTGACCTGGACCGTTCCAAGTTCCACCTGTCCTGCAGAGCTGAATCAAATCCGGCCGCAAGCTACATCTGGTTTCTCAACAGGGAGTTGCTCCCTGACCAACCCAGCGTGCTTGTTATGGACCTTGCTAAAGACAATGGTGGGAATTATACCTGCCAAGCTGAGAACAGAAGCACCCAACAGAAGAGAAATAGCACCTTTGAAATCGAGGTGATAGGTAAGTAGGGAGAATTGAGGCGCGCGTTATTGCCTGGCCGTTAGTTTGGAAAGATTGAGCTGAATCTCTGCCAATTTCACACAATAACTGGAGAAAGGTGTGAGTTCTTCTACTGTGGATCTGGGATGGAGTGTGTCAGCGCCTGGCTTCCCACCCGTCTCTCAGACTCTTTTCCAGGGGTCCCCAACTTTTGGGAGCCTGCGGGCCCCCTCGGAATTGTGACACAGTGTGGTGGGCACAGCACCTGCCAAAATGGCTGCCATCGGAGGTAGAACCGACCACAAAATGGCCGCTCCAGCCTACCTTCAGCCATGCAGTGAAGATCTTTGTGCTGTGGCGGCAACCGCTGACATAGCCAATCAAATTTCCAATGGCCAATCGGAAGCTTTGCTGGGCAAAAGCCTCACCTAGCCCTGCCCATTTCCTAAACAATGCTTGGTACGCTACAGGAAAGGTGTCATTGGGTGCCATATTGGAGACTGGCAATCTATTCTCTCTTGAACCAAACAATAGCCAGGTGTTCACTGGGGGTCACCATGTAAACACAGAGAATGTGCCCAGTTTACATCTCCTTGTGTTTGCTATTTACGTAGGGCAGTGGCGGAACACCTCAATCAAGTAACGCTAGGCAATTTGGGCCGAAGTCAGTACCAGCATGGTTAGTCCTAAACGCTGCACATGATCAGCTCCCATCCCTAACTAGCTCACTGCTCACGTGGACCCCTTCCTGTAGAACCAACAGAGTTACTCCTGCTACCGCTGACAAAAAAAATGGCGTCTTGGCTTTAGTGAGTGTGGGGGGTGGGATGGGAAGGAAAGGTATGAATCCAGAAGCATTGTGGGAGATTCCATTCAATGTGGAGAGAAGATACTATTACATGTGTGTGGTTTGGGCAAGTCATATGGTTCTCTCTCTTCCTTTTACTAGGGCAGTGGTGGTGAACCTGTGGCACGGGTGCCAGAGATGGCACTCAGAGCCCTCTCTGTGGGCACGCGCAAACAGAGTGCCCCCCCCCCAACACATCTAGGCTGGCCTGGGCCGCTGGGCTCGATTATTAGCATTAAACCTAAGACCTAGTTTTGGGGAAGCAGTGTAGGTAACCCTGTTAAGCGCTGTTAAACCCCACTGATTTTCTTGCAAAGAACTAAAGCTCAATCCCTTACCTGGGAGTAAGCTCGGTTGCTGGCAATGGGGTTTGCTTCTGAGTAAACCCTCCTAGGGTCATGATTCACCAGTTGGAAGAGTTGCACGGTTGCTTCAAAGCAAAACCACCAACTACCACCAAGCTTACTCCTGAGTAACGCAAGCCTCGGAGCCAACTGTTTTTCCTAAACTTAAATTGCCATGTTGGCACTTTGTGTTAAATAAGTGGGTTTTGGGTTGCAATTTGGCCACTCGGTCTCGAAAAGGTTTGCTAACACTGTACTAGGGTTTTAGTATGGTTTTGTGCAGTGCGACTATTCTTGGGATCCCGGTAACTATTCCTGGGATTCCTGACATATTACAACATTGATAAAAGGGGAGAGAACCACAGTTCCCCCAGAGATACAGAAGCAGCAAGGAGGATGGATTCTGGCCTGCAAAATGGGAGAATGAACATATGTTCTCTGTTTAATTTATCATTATAATTCCTTCTTTCTCTTCCCCCCAAAATGGACTTCACAGACTGAAGAAACTAAATAGAATCTAATGCATAACAGCACAAGGACAGATGCTGCAAACCATCAGGGATTGTTCCAGTGACTGCCGCAGAATACACGCAATCAAACCCCAAAACCCTCCGGCATCAAGATCTTCTCTTGGTAACTGTTGGAAGTGGAGGACTGTACACTGTTTCCTGCCTCAAACACAAGAGGGTTTTTTAAAAAAAACACACCAGTGAGTTAGAGGGTCAAGACACTGACACCTTTTTTCCTATCATTCTGAAACTATCCTGTTGACGTGTAGATTGCTACTCTCAGGGTCCTTCCTTCCTTCCTTCCTTCCTTCCTTCCTTCCTTCCTTCCTTCCTTCCTTCCTCCCTCCCTCCCTCCCTCCCTCCCTCCCTCCCTCCCTCCCTCCCTCCCGCCCGCCCGCCCGCCCGCCTGCTTCTTCCTCTCCTCTTCCCTGACCTTTCCATCTTGAACCATGCCTACAGAGAGATGCCATGTGCATCCATCCCCATCTAGCCAGATAGATTGGAATGGAGGACCTGTCTCTCCACTTTTCTATCCTTAATGGAGTTCACTAATAAATACTCCTTTTATTAGTTTAGAAACTAAGAATGACTCAGACTTTTCTTTATGCCAATCACACACGCATGCTTGGAAGATACTCTGCTGTGCTTTGCCTGTGTGCCCTTTGCTTGTTGTTACGTTCCCCTTCCACCCCACATCTTAAAACATGCATCCAAGCCGGGATATTTATGAATACAGTAACTATATGAGATATATTTCTGATTTATGTTAAGGCTAACAGATATATATGGAGTGGCGCAGGATAAAATGGGCTAACAGCAAGCCTAAGGAATGGCAAACAGTCAGTAGAAAATAAAGCTACTCATTTGCTCCTTGAGGTCCACACCCAAGTCAGAGCTACAGTCAATAGAGTTGTAAATGTAAACTATCCCTTGAATTGAGATGCTGCAACTTTCTCCCCGTCAGCTGTTCCTAAAACCTCCTAAGTGTTCACGTCCCTGATTTAATCTCACTGTCTCAGCAAAATTACAATAGCCAGAGACTTACTCTGCTGGCTACCTATTCAAGGTGCTTTTAATGTAGTCTAGGACCAATTGAACCCCATTGTCCCGGGAAGTAGACAATAGATAAGAGCTGCTAATTAGCTCAGCCCTGCAACCCAGCATAGATGCAAGAGACAAAACCTAATGCAAAGGGTCTCTGTTTCCGCCAAACTAGCGATCCACCCTATAAAAGAGCTACAGACCTTAAACTCATTGCTCATTTCTAACCTGAACCTCCCTTGGTTAAGTTGGTGTGAGACACAATAAATCGTCCTTCGCTTGGATCCCTATGTTGGCATAGAGATCATTGCCTTCTCCTGGAAATCTCTTCAGATTTAGGTAATGTATGGTCCCCGCTTCCCCAACTCCTATTCTATCATCCAAAATCTATCTTTCCTCCCTATCTATATTCTTAGGAACTGTGTGTGTGTGCCTTAACGTCTCACTGTATGATTGCTTGCAAACAAAAATTTATATAAAAATATTTAAACTGCAATTTAGTCTCTTTTGCATTCTCTGCGGATACGTTGCAAGCTGTTTCTGGTATACATAGTCTAAAAAGATCCCCACCTAGCCTGCCTCTCACATTGCTAAGTCGAGTAATTCCCCATGGCTCTATAAAAATATATTCATAACTGTTAAGCTGGGTAACATTGTAGAAGTCTTGAGCTGCATAAAACCAGACACATCACTAGAAGGGAAAATAATCCAGGCTCAGACTTACATACTTTGGTCATGTGATGTGATCAAATTCACTAGAAAAATCTATGATGCTCGGACTTGTCAGCGGTGGACACCAAAGAATACGATGGCTAGATATCATAAAAGCTGATACAGGCATGAACATCAACCAGCTGAAGGAAGCAGTGCTTAATCGAAAAATGTGGAAAGAGCTTGCATATCGGGTTGCCAAGGGTCGAGAACGACTGGATGGATGACATCATCATCATCATCATCATCATCATCACTCTGCTTGTAATGCTAAGGCATCTCTTCCCAGAGAGATAGATGTGAGGAAATGGCTCCTCCCCCTATTCTTTTTTCTCCTCCCCTTCTCCCATCAGGTATCATAGATTTGGAGGACTTCACAAATGCCAGAGGGACATCAGAAAGAGCTACCTTGACCCAGAAGAAGAAGAAGAGGAAGAGGAAGAGGAGGAGGAGTTTGGATTTATATCCCCCCTTTCTCTCCTGCAGGAGACTCAAAGGGGCTGACAATCTCCTTGCCCTTCCCCCCTCACAACAAACACCCTGTGAGGTAGGTGGGGCTGAGAGAGCTCCGAAAAGCTGTGACTAGCCCAAGGTCACCCAGCTGGCATGTGTGGGAGTGTACAGACTAATCTGAATTCCCCAGATAAGCCTCCACAGCTCAGGCGGCAGAGCTGGGAATCAAACCCGGTTCTTCCAGATTAGATACACGAGCTCTTCATCTCCTACGCCACTGCTGTGGGGCAAGGGAACTGATAAAAGTGCTGGGAGCAGAGAGGTGCGTCCTCTTTCTCTTTCTACTGGGTCACTGAAGGGAGCAGACCCCTTGCTGGGGCTGTGAAGGGAGCAGCCATTTTTGAGCCACGTGCTCATCCAGGGAGCTCACTCAGCCTTCCAGGTAATGGGAACTCTTTGAGGATTGTAACCTTCTAAGCTTTAAATGCCTACCCAATTTTCAACAACTGCTAGGGTATGTTTAAAGAGAGGGATAGAGGATTTGCGCTTATATCTCATTTGTTCTGGAAACCCTTGCTCGATCTGGTGCTGTGCTAACGCATACTTGTGACCATTTCATTTTTAATAAATACTTTTTAAACCTTGGATGTGGGGAACAGTTTTCTGTACCACGAATGCCCCGATTGTCTTGGATGTGCTATCTAAATAGGAGGGGGGAGGAAGGCTAGCAGCTGGCAAACAGCTTTTCCTCTGGGGCCTCCAATCTGCCCTGTGGAACCCAGGAGAGGGGAACTAGGGGAAACTGAGCCTAGGCCTCATGGTCGGGAAGGAAGCTGAGGAGCCGGCTCCTGACCCTCCTCAGGGGGCAGTTCCTCAAATGGCCAGGTGGTGGCAGCAGTTTACTCAGGGAGAAAGCAAGCTCTCTCCATGAAAAGGTGGCAACTCCTGTTAGAGGCTTGGGAGTGGAATAGGCAAAGCAAGCCCATTCCACCAAAATAACCAACAAGTAATGGTCCCCAGTTCTTCAGCCTGCGTTCTTTTTTTGCTTTTTGTGCTTGTGAGGCTTTGAGCCCCCAGTGCTTTGAATTGCATGCACTTTTGTTTTGGCTTGGCAACTATGGAGTTAAGTTTGTTCCCAGAGATCCAGAGAGGTCGGCTGTGGGCAATCTGAATCGCTGATTTCCAGCTGAGCAGCTGAGTCAGTGAGAATGGCCTCTTACCAAGGTGGAAAGCTCCGCCTGCTTGTTTCAGGTCCAGGTAAATTTTGGAATGAAAAACATGACTATGCTTTGCTTTCAAAGAAGAAGGACTACTGGAAGATACACAGGAAGACTTCCCCGCCAAAGCGGAGCACACACCTGTGAGGAAAAAAGGCTTCACCAGAAAGGCTTAGATCGACATGTAACAAATTCAAGAGTCTTTCCAGACGCAGGGACTACAATTCCCATCACTCCCTGCCAGCATGATGCTGACAGGGAGTGATGGGAACTGTAGTCCATAACATCTGGAGGGCCGCAAGTTTGACACCTATGGCTTAGAATGATTGAGACTCAAAGGCACAAGCCATCATTGCTGATTCTGTGAGTAATAGCTGCCTTTCTACTATATGTGATTTGCCGACAGCTAAGACTATGCTCGTCAAATTAGAGTTTGCTCATGGAAAGAGAGGGTTGTCCTAGTCTTTCACCTTTCTGCAGCATGCAGTTGTTTTTGTACTAAAGGAAAGGTCTGAAATGCTGGAAAGGCTGCATGACTACATAGCCATGAGAAGCAATAAGTTTCAGCAGAAACCTCAAATCTTGTGCAGCGACAACGGTGGTGAATATCTTTCCACTGCTACACAACAGTTCCTGAGACAACAGGGGATCATGCATCAGTCTACAGTCCTGTACAACCCAGTCTCACAGAGATTGAATAGAACTCTTCTGAATACGGTAAGACACATGCTTACTGATGCATACCTCCCACAGAAATTCTGGGGAGAATGTATCATGACAGCAACATACATGCACAATAGCGTGCACGCTAAAGCTACAGGCACAACACCATATGAACTCTGGCATGACCACAAGCCATCTATGATGCATTTATGTGTCTTGGGTGCACTACCTATGCATATATTCCAAAAGAGAAAAGAAGCAAGCTAGCACCGAGAGCCGCAAAGGGGATTTTTTGTAGGCTACTCATCTAAAGCTAATGGCTACAGAATTTTGAATCCTGGCACCAACAAGATAACTGATGAGTCAGACTAGCTTGGGCTATCCAATTCCAATCGACCTCCCTTTCATAGCCGAGCTGCAGCATTCTGGACCATTCTGAAACTGGACCAGTTTCCAAGCTTATTTTGAAGGAAGACCATGTACAGCACTGTATAGCAGTCTATTCCTGATGTTACTGGCATGGATCCAGTGGCCAGGTCAGCTGAATCAAGGCAAGGACCCATATAATGGGCTAGACTGAATTTTCAATATACAGAGATGATTGTTTAAAAATAGAGGGGCACTGAAATGTGGTTCATCACATCTGCAGCAATATCGCCTTTTCTGCCACTTTATCTATCTATCTATCTATCTATCTATCTATCTATCTATCTATCTATCTATCTATCTATCTATCTATCTATCTATCTATCTATCTATCTATCTATCTATCTATCTATCTATCTATCTATCTATCTATCTATCTATCTATCTATCTATCTATCTATCTATCTATCTATCTATTCGATTGACCGCCCTACCCCCGAAGGGCTCAGGGGGGTGTACAACAAAACAACAACAGACATAATAAAACAAATTGAATAACCCCAGTTAAAAATATAAAACCTTAAAACTATAGCAGCAGCATCCTTCAATAAATAATTAATAATAATAATTAATAATAAGAAATACTTTCTGCTGCTGCTGGGGTACATCGAATGCATATATTTCTGAGGAAGGAGGATGCAATAGTTCTCAGGTAAATCAGATTGCCGAGAAATAATAATTTTCAGGAAAGTTTCCCTCCTTCTGTACCGACACCAGGCTATTCAAGTGTGCTAAGAAAATAAACCCCCCCCCCCCCCCCTAATTCCAGTCACAGTCATTTCTATAGACCTGGCTGTGGAAATTTCAAAACCGTAACCCCTAACCCTAACCCGATTCCCTCATGGAAAACGGGCATCCATGCAAAGGGGAAAAAACAAACTTGAATTACAAAATAATGGATGCACCCCTTAATTATTATGCTGCGCAGAATCAACCACTGCCTGACTATCAAAATATAACTACTGGACCTTTCTCCTGCTGACCAAAGATGCCAGCGTGCAATAAAATGTTAGGAATTTTTTGTCCTATGGAAAGATTATTTAGCCAAGAACCAGATCTTGGATTGACTGCCTTTTCCCCTGTCTTGTGGTCTGATTGCTCTTTTTAGTCTCCTGTTGTTTTTTGGGTTTTTTGCAGATGTTTTGCAGATGTTTTTCCGGTTGAAATAAGCCCCTCTGGAGACATAATCCAACTCTTTGGTTCCCCTCTACACTGCAGCGCTGATTCAGTCCCCACCACCCAATACAGCTGGTTTTTCAATAACACCACCATGGATCAGTATGGGAGTCACCTGGTTATTAATGTCACAGAATGGGAACATGAGGGGACGTACGAATGTTGGGCGTACAATTAAAGTTCTTTGTTTTCATTGTTCCCTCCTGGCATTATATCGGTTGTCTTTTAAAGGATACAGAGTTGTTGTTTTTTATTGCTGCAGTTTAATGCTATTGTTCTTGCTAGCGTGTTTTAGATTGCTTTATATTCTTTTCAAATTATATTACCTTTGTAGGGCATGTGCACTGTAAACCCTGTGAATGTACTTTTGTGGAAGGATGGCGTGTGGTTTTGAACAAATAAAACATTTTTTCCAAAGAACTTTAGAACAGCGCTTGAGTTTTCGTCGAGGAGCAAAACACACTGATGGCGAAAAGGAGAACTGTATCGAGCTCTTGTCAGTGTTATAACACTGAAGCATTGCAGAGATTGTCCTCTGCCCAGCTCACCACCAATCAATAGTTATATTTGCTCTGGCAGTGGGGAAGCAGGGGGGCACGAAAGCCTCTCAGGGCCAGGGGTGGAGCAACGGGAAACTGTGCCCGGGGAGCGCACACGCCCTGCGCCCATGCCATGGGGCCCCAGCCCCACCCCAGAACACCCTCAGAATGTCCTCACCCCTGGGCGTACCCAGGGTGTCATGCCCCACCCCTACCCCATGGGTGCTATGCCACTGCTTAGGGTCCACGTGAAAATCTAGCTGGAAACAGTAAGCTCATGTTTACCTGGAAAATCACCAGCTGGGGTGAATGGGTGGCTATGGCTGAGGGGTACTGTGATCCAGCGAGGGGGAGTCTGTGGCAACAGGGGAGCAGTGGACTGGAATCTGGTGAACTGGGTTTGTTTCCCTGTTCCTACACATGAAGCCTGCAGGGTGACCTTGGGCTAGTCACAGTTCTCTCCGAGCTCCCTCAGTCAGTCCCACCTAGAAGAAGAAGAAGAAGAGTTTGGATTTATATCCCCGCTTTCTCTCCTGCAAGAGACTCAAAGGGGCCTACGATCTCCTTGCCCTTCCCCCCTCACAACAAACACCCTGTGAGGTAGGTGGGGCTGAGAGAGCTCCGAGAAGCTGTGACTAGCCCAAGGTCACCCCAGCTGGCATGTGTGGGAGTGTACAGGCTAATCTGACTTCCCCAGATAAGCCTCCACAGCTCAGGCGGCAGAGCGGGGAATCAAACCCGGTTCCTCCAGATTAGATACACGAGCTCTTAGCCTCCTACGCCACTGCTGCTCCCTACCTCACGAGGCATCTGTTTTGAGACTCCTTACGTTCAAGAAAAGCAAGGTATAAAGGCAAACTCCTCCTCCTCCTCTTCTTCAAATGAAGTTCGTTGCTGCCAGCCTGCTGTACTTTGGGATGGGAGGTGTATCCACAAGGAATGGAGAGACTCCCTTCCCCAACTTAACAAAGCGTTTGGTGCTGGCCATGCAAGTGGGCCATCTTAACTTTGACTGATACCTGGCAGCTGTAATTTGCCATCAACATCAGGAAGTGAAGTGGAAATAACCACCTTCCCGGCCCAACTCAGAACAGTAAGAGGCAATAAACGGAGGGAGGTCAAAATTTTAGGTTGGGTTGCACAGGCAGAGAAACTGGGCATCTGCTGGACAGGGAATCTAGCCAAGGACGCATGTGTTGGATTCTCTTTCCCCCTCCCCCTTAAACAGATAAGATCGGTACAAACTGATCGGTATTTATTAATCCACGGCTGCAACTGTATAAATACCTCTGCTGCCATTTCATATGACAGGGGAGTGGCCGGCTTGGAAGATAATCTTTCTCAAACTCTTCATTTGTTCTACACTGTTCAACCCAGAGCTCACCTCTGTTGGAATAACACAAGATCTCAGGGCAAATGAGGAACTGTTAAACTTTGAGGAAATAAAACTCAACCCCGGGGAGTAACTTAATCCTGAGAGTAGGTGGGAGCGTTTGAGTTGCCAAGTTCCTGGTTTGTTTTTCCCAGTACTCACAGCATCTGCGGTAGCACAGAAAGTGGAAGCGCTAGCTACGGAGAGATAATTTGGATTTCCGACTGACGTACCTGACGAAGGGACCCCCATGATGCTGATGAGCCGGACAGACTTCAGATGGAAAGGCTCTTGGCCAGCACTACTCTTAACAGGTAAGAAGTCTCGGCCATGCTATGGGAAGGGATTGCATGTAACCATCTCACTTTATTACTGATGTTATTATCATTAAGTCACATCTACGCTTGTTCTTAGCCAAAAGGCTAAGAAGCGATACCTGTAGGGTTTTCAAGGGAGGAGATGTTCAGAGGTGGCGTGCCGTTGCTTGCCTCCAGGTGGGCTGATAGAGTTCTGAGAGAACTGTGACTGGGCCAAGGTCACCCAGAAGGCTTCATGTGTAGGAATGGGGAAACAAGCCCAGTTCACCAGATTAGAGTCCACTATCCATGTGCAGGAGTGGGAAATCAAACCGAGTTCTCTGGATTAGACAGTGCTGGATTTACCTGTAGACTTGGGAGACTGAAGTCTAGGGCCACAAAATCTAGGGGGCCTCAAGACAAGATGTATAATATTTTTGACACGGTCATTACACCTTTCTTACATATGCTATCGTAATACACTGTAGTCTCTAAACAACCCTTCAGTAATTTTCCGTGCACTCCATTTCAGAATAATGCTTCCTTTTGTTTCAAACACTCTTCTGTCATCCTCTAGTGAAGGTGGGGGGGGGGGGATTGGGAGGGGTCTCCCAAGTTGAATAGCCTTGGGCCTCTCTTCATCTAATTCTGGCACTGAGATTAGAGTCCCCTGTTCATGGGGAGGAGCGGGGAATCGAATCTGGTTCTGCAGACTAGAGTCTAGTGCTTTTTTTAGCCATTAAACACACCGGTTACCTTATTAAGGAGCAGCAGTGGCAGAGTGGCTAAGAGCAGTGGCTAAGAGCAGGTGCACTCTGATCTGGAGGAACCAGGTTTGATTCCCAGCTCTGCCACTTGAGATGTGGAGGCTTATCTAGGGGATTCAGATTAGCCTGTGCACTCCCACACACGCCAACTGGGTGACCTTGGGCTAGTCACAGCTTCTCGGAGCTCTCTCAGCCCCACCCACCTCACAGGGTGTTTGTTGCGAGGGGGGAAGAGCAAGGAGATTGTAAGCCCCTTTGAGTCTCCTACAGGAGAGAAAGGGGGGATATAAATCCAAACTCCTCCTCCTCCTCCTCCTCCTCCTCCTCCTTCTTCTTCTATTATCGAAGTAGTTTCATGTTAAAGGATAGGGTGTATAGCCCAATGGTGACCATAGTTTGTAGCACCACTAACCAATAATCCAGTTAAGACTAGGAAAGGTTTGTGTAGATTTCTGAAACTTCCCCACAGATTTAGAGTCTGCCCTCCAGACTTAACAGGAGATGGTGGAGAGCTACCAAGTGAAGATGTCCTGTTAGCTAACCTTCCCTTGAAGCGCATTGTCCGGAGGTGACAATTCACTTTGCCATTAATGTCAGAGGGCTGCAACACACTTAGTCCCTTCAACTCTAAGGATCTTTCAGCACAGCTATTGCATTCATCTATCAGCTGGAAGGCAAATTACAATGATTCTTTCATCTGGGACTTTACTGTGACATTGCGTCGCAGTTCTAATCCTGCAATGGCTGTTTTCACTGTACAGTCAAAAGGGAATGGTGTGTTATCAACCCTCCCCAATGTGCTACTAGAAAGCCAAGGGGATCTTCTGTCTCTTCATTATTGTGCATTAGCCCAGGAGAGCTTTTGCTATTCATTTTGTGGACACATAAGCCTCCAGGAAAGCTCTGGGAAATTTCTGCTTCTTCAAATGGGACAGAGGAGTCCTTGGCTTTTGAAATAGCCCTTAAAAAACAGATCAAAATCATACTATTTTTCAGTTGAACACCAACAGAACTAAAACTTAGAACATGGGGGAAAGCAAAACACCAAAAAATAAAAAAGGAGATTCAAAGCCAGTAGCCCCTTTGGGACCAAAAAGATTTTGGGGGTATAAGCTTTTGATAATCAAAGTTCCCTTCATCAGATACCTAAAGGGAGATTTTACTCCCAAAGGCTTACACCCCTGGAATCTTCTTGGTCTCCCCTGGACACAAATCTAGTTGTCCTATTGCTGGCCAACACGACTTACCATCTGCAAGCTTCCTCTCTTGAAGCATTCTCACAAATTCCTTTAATTGAATGTTTCCTGATCTTGTTTTTCTCTTACCAGTCCCAGGTTGCCTGAACAGAATCAGTAAAGCTGCTGCTATGCAGGTCGTCTTAGCATCCCAGGTCTGGGGGGCTGTGTAGTCACTGCCTAATAAAGGGTTCTTTCCCTCTCCCCCACCCCTCTCCTCCTCCATCCAGCTGTCATCTTGAGTTCCTGCTTCCTGCTGACCCAAGCCCAGCACATCCCTGTTAGGTTGGACCCACAATGGCCATTAAGAGGACAGACCGTCACTCTGATTCCAGCAGGAAAGCCTGAGATTATTACATGCACCTGGTATCGAGATGAGGAAGTGGAATCAAAAGAGATCTTCACGTATATTCC
The DNA here is from genome assembly GCF_021028975.2 of Sphaerodactylus townsendi. NCBI lineage: Eukaryota > Metazoa > Chordata > Lepidosauria > Squamata > Sphaerodactylidae > Sphaerodactylus > Sphaerodactylus townsendi. The sequence goes on from NC_059430.1 coordinate 125,837,239, forward strand.
ATCAATTCCCGAGCAACAGAACGGTCCAGCCTTCACTGGACGGGAGTCTGCAGGCCCAAACTGTTCCCTGGCCATCAGCCGGTTGACCTTGAATGACACTGGAATCTATATAGTGAGGAAGACTGTGAGGGGTGGTCCTGAAACAGGGCATGCGCAAGTACAGGTCTCAGGTATGGTTCATTCATTACTTCTTACGTCTCATACGTTCAACCCCTTAATCCATTCGGAGCAGTCTCCTCTGCCCAGCCTCAAGGGGGCTTCTGGAAAGGGCCGACCGAATCCAGCTCCAAGCACAAGGGACAGCCTTGGCTGGTCTCATTAATTCTAAACAGATTAATTGCGATGACTGGGGAAGTACAAAGAATAGAGCACTGGCGGTTTACATCCCCCCCCCCCCCATTAAAGTTCTCCCAAATTGGAACACCCGGCTGCATTCTTCTGTTGAGCAGCATCTCCAAACTGTGCAGATTTTTATTTTGCTGATTTGGGTTGTGTTCAGTCTGCCTGTCTCACTGTGAGGCCCCTTCCGCACATGCAGAATAACGCACATTCAAACAAACTTTCACGATGGTTTGAAAATGGATTGTGCTCTTCCGCACAGTAAAATCCAGCTTCAAAGGGCATCGAAAGAGGATTGAAAGTGCATTCTTCTGCATGTGCGGAAGGGGCCTCAGTGGGCTTACCTTTGGCCATGATCCGGAAATTGAAACTTGTACAGAATGCGGCAGCCAGACTCCTCACTGGCTGCCGATCGAGTACCGGGTCATGTTGAAAGTTTTGGTATTGACCTTTAAAGCCATTCGCGGCCTTGGCCCTGCTTATCTAAGGGACCATCTCTCCCTAAACCGCCCTTCTAGGCCCCTCCGCTCGTTGGAGGCGGACCTACTGGTGATCCCCGGCCCCAAGACGATCCGGCTGGCCTCTACAAGGGCCAGGGCTTTTACGGCTCTGGCCCCTACCTGGTGGAACAGGCTTCCAGGTGAGATCAGGGCCCTGCGGGACTTACAGAGTTTCCGCAGGGCCTGTAAAACAGACCTGTTCCGCCAGGCGTTTGGCCAGCCGGGATGATGTCAATAGCCATAAAAACATCTGGCCTCCCGTGGGTTCACAAAAGGGGAATAGAAGAGCTGAAGCCATCTATAGTTTAGTATTTTATGTATTTTAGATAAATTATATGTACGATGTTTCAAACTTTTATTTTTGATGGAAACCGCCCTGAGCCTTCGGGGAGGGCGGTATATAAATATAACAAATAAATAAATAAGATAAATAAAGTGAGACTCAAGGTAAATTGCACAATGCAAGTCAGTTCAGTAGGGAGAGATATCAACTCAGCAGTTTCCTGAGGCTAGAAAGGGCAGCATTTTTGACATGGAACTGCCCTTTGCCTGATTTGGACGGGAGTGGAAGATCTATCAAAGGGGATAGGTCACTGACGGTAAGTTTGTTTTCTTTTTTCCCACCTGCAGACAGGCTGGACAAGCCCACCGTCTCTGCCTTCCCTTGCCCTTACGGCGTAGAGTTCAATGATTCTGTTACTCTAACTTGCGAGAACCTCTCTGGATCTGCAACAGTTCGCTGGTTCAAGAACAGCCGCCCTCTTGGGAAAAGTGTTCGTATTCACCTGACTGGGAATAACCGGACGCTCTCCATCCCGAACATAACCCGAGACGAGGCAGGCCTATACCAGTGCGAAGTGTCCGACTCTGCAAACACTGAAATAAGCGATGTCAAATACGTCGATGTGATCTGTGAGTCAACCTGTCTCCTTTGGGTCTCTTGGCTGGGGTTTATGGGGATGCCTGGTATTCTTTCAGATCTTAACCCAGTGGTTCTCAACCTTCCTTCAAGAGCAGCAGTGGCGTAAGAGGTTAAGAGCTTGTGTATCTAATCTGGAGGAACCGGGTTTGATTCCCAGCTCTGCCACCTGAGCTGTGGAGGCTTATCTGGGGAATTCAGATTAGCCTGTACACTCCCACACACGCCAGCTGGGTGACCTTGGGCTAGTCACAGCTTCTTGGAGCTCTCTCAGCCCCACCTACCTCACAGGGAGTTTGTTGTGAGGGCGATTGTAAGCCCCTTGAGTCTCCTACAGGAGAGAAAGGGGGGATATACATCCAAAAAAACCCCCTCTTCCTAATGCCGCGACCCTTTAATACAGTTCCTCATGTCATGGTGACCCCCCCCCTCCAACCCTAACTATTATCCATGTTACAGATGGAGAACACTGATGCAGAGAGTCTCTTAGGCGACCCTTGTGAAAGGGTTGTTTGACCCCCAAAGGGGTTGCGACCCACAGATTGAGAACCGCTTTCTTAACCCAATAAGAAGGAGAAACGGAGGGAGTCTGGGACTAGTTCTTTGAGCACAGATGCCCAATCATTTTGAGTTGACAGGGACCTTTGGAAATCTGACCTGGGTGGTGCACAATCACAAAATGGCTGCCGCAAGAGGCGGAGACAGTCATAAAATGTCAGGGTTATTTATAACAATGGCCCTTTCCCCACTCACCTTTGCCCGAGGTTTGCTGCGGGCAATTCCCGGCGCGCGCAATTCCTGGCGTGCGCCCTGGCTTCCCTACGACCCCGTGCTCTGTGCGCGGTCGTCAAAAGGCGCCATTTCAAAAGGCGCCAGGAATTCCGCGCGTCGAGGGGGCGGGAGAGAGGCAGCGTCGGGGCGGCTGCGTTCTCGCCGCCCCTGAAGTGGGGAAGGGAGCTGGACCCCGCGCTACTTGAGGAGAGTAGCGCGGGGCTTAAGGAAAGTGGGGAAAGGGCCTCTGATTATAACTCAGGGTTATTTATAACTTTGCGGTTCAAGCAGAAGTCCTGCTTAACTGGGTGCTTTTCAAAATGAACATATTGTAAAAAAAAGATTTTGCTACGCATGTACAAGCGCATATAAGTGAAGCTAACAAAGTAGCACTCACCTGGCAGTATCTGAAAGATCTCCAATGGCCAGTCAGAAGATCGACTAACTCTACCCACTTTCTAAAATCACTCAGTGGATGTCATGGCGCCCACAGGTGCCCCATTGGGGACTCCGGAGTTGGAGCACAAAAACGGTTGACAATATGTATAAATATCATTTTGAGTTAATTTTTATACCACCATGCCTCTAAGGGGCTAAGGCTGTGATTTGAACTTTCCCCATTTTCATTTTATCTACACAACACCCCTGTGAGGTGGATTCAGCTAACAAAGAATGACCGGCCCCAAGGTCCCCCAGCTCAACTGGATGGTTCGGCACCAGGTCTCACGGTCTAACCATTACACCGAACATCCTTGCCAGGAAAAAGAGTGACCTTACTTTCACCTCTGTATAGGGAGGCATGCGGAATCCCCCAGGCCAACTCACCATCGATATTGAAGCAACATAAAACAATAAGGACGTAAATAATGACCATAAAAATATAACCATAAAGCCAGGAAATATAACCATAAAGCCACCAAATTGAAATGCCAGTGACGCAGAACACCTTCCCTTTGGCCTTGAGTTCCGGACAGGTGCCATGGAGTCCCCCACCCACCCCCTGAAGTCCTTCTTGCTGTTTGCTGTGATTCAGACACTGGGGGAGCCCCGTGCCCTCGAAACCCTGCCTTTCCTCACAGCCAGTCAGAAGCGTATCGGGGGGGTGGGGTGGGGAATGGTGCCCGGAGACAAGTCCTTCTCTGGGCACCCCCATCCCCATGCTTAGGAGTCTCTTTGGGAGACTTTCCTGATGATACCACCCAGGTTTGGTGAAGTTTAGTTCAGGGAGTCCAACGTTATGGACCCTCAAAGGTGTAGCCCCCATCTCCTATTAGCTCCCATTGGAAACAATGGGGGATAGGGGCACCCCCTTTGGGAGTCCATAACTTTGGACCCCCTGAACCAAACCTCACCAATCGGGGGTGGTATCATCAGGTGAGTCTCCTGAAAAATCTCTGAATTATTGGTGCTGCTAGCCTTAAAAACTGTGTCCCCTGCAGGCCAGAAATGGAAAAAAACACTAAAATACAAAAAAAACACCACCCCACAAACGAACGTGCATTTTTGCACACACCCCACGTGACCAAATGGGGGCATCCGGGGACATTTGACTCCCTATGTCCCCAGGCAGAAACGCCCCTGTACCCACCACACACTTGCAATCTCAAGGTGCCCACAGGGTCAAAAAGGTTGGGGACAGCTGTGGTTTGGGGTGCATTTGCTCCCCCTGCTGAATATCACACTCTCGGTCCCCCCCCCTTCCTAGCTTTAAAAGGGGCTTGGACAGATTTATGGAGGAGAAGTCGATCTATGGCTACCAATCTTGATCCTCTTTGATCTGAGATTGCAAATGCCTTAACAGTCGAGGTGCTCGGGAGCAACAGCCGCAGAAGGCCATTGCTTTCACATCCTGCACGTGAGCTCCCAAAGGCACCTGGTGGGTCACTGCAAGTAGCAGAGAGCTGGACTAGATGGACTCTGGTCTGATCCAGCTGGCTTGTTCTTATGTTCTTATGTTCTTATGACATCTCAAGGAGACTTGGATGGGCTTGCCCCATTTTATACTCCCAGGAGAGGATAGATGGTCATTCTTGGGTGTGTGTCTCAGTCTCACTCTCCCAAACATGTCCAGTTGGATTCTAGGTGCAGTACCAGCCTTGTCTTAATGACTTTTGCAGCAAGACTGCCATAGTCACTGGAGGCTCCATTGCCTTCTGCTGACGGGAACTGGCAGGGGGAGAGAACCAGCGTTCTGTGGGTCTGCTGCCCAACCTCTGTGTGGAGTAAGTGGAACTCACTGCCACTTTGTGGATTCTAGATTTGGTATTACAAAGACACACAGCCAAACTTCAGTATAAAAAAAAATATTTTGGTTTATTGTAAAGCTTTTCAGATTCTTACAAGCAAAATGGCCACTGCAATAAGAACATGGGGTCAGCTGAAATAAAGCAACCAGCATCAAAGTAAGAGCTAATAGCTAAAGGAGCAGTAGTGGCATAGGAGGTTAAGAGCTCGTGTATCTAATCTGGAGGAACCGGGTTTGATTCCCAGCTCTGCCGCCTGAGCAGTGGAGGCTTATCTGGGGAATTCAGATTAGCCTGTGCACTCCCACAGACGCCAGCTGGGTGACCTTGGGCAAGTCACAGCTCTTCGGAACTCTCTCAGCCCCACCTACCTCACAGGGTGTTTGTTGTGAGGGGGGAAGGGCAAGGAGATTGTAAGCCCCTTTGGGTCTCCTGCAGGAGAGAAAGGGGGAATATAAATCCAAAATCTTATAATAATAATAATAATAATAATAATAATAATAATAATAATAATAATGACATTAAAATAAACCATGGTAATAGCGTATATAGAAGCAAGCAACAGAGAAAATTACCTAAGGTGCAAGGAAGCTAGCATACGACATCGTGGTATCCAGAAGCAGGGGGAGAAGAGAGTTGTTAGTATGAATATTGGACAATGATCATAGGGGAAACTTAGGGTCACGTGACATGTATAAACCAATCACACCATTTCACCAACTAACAGTAACTGGCACAATTATCTCATCACTGTGACCAGGTGGAGATGGCTTCAAAGGCCTGGCGGTTACATCAACACTGTGCCGCTGTGGGCCTCTGTGACCTTCAGCTAACAAGCTAATCGGCCACAGTGTGAGAATGGCTGCTAACGTGACCATTTTCTCCACACTCTGCCTTTGCTAAAGGCCTTCAGAGCAAACCTGGACAACTCTTGGCTTTCGCTTTATATTCCCCGCACTCAGCAGGGGGTTAGACTAGATGACCTCTGAGACACCCTAGCCAAACTATCCATTTATTCACGACCTTTGTAACCCTCCTACCTGGCCTGACAAGGGCCACCAAAGCTGATAACGATTTAAAACACATGATCTAATCTCATGTTAAAAACATAAAAATCAAACCCCCCTCCCAAACACACGTTATTAAAACAGTGGCGTAGGAGGTTAAGAGCTCGTGTATCTAATCTGGAGGAACCGGGTTTGATTCCCAGCTCTGCCGCCTGAGCTGTGGAGGCTTATCTGGGGAATTCAGATTAGCCTGTACACTCCCACACACGCCAGCTGGGTGACCTTGGGCTAGTCACAGCTTCTCGGAGCTCTCTCAGCCCCACCTACCTCACAGGGTGTTTGTTGTGAGGGGGGAAGGGCAAGGAGATTGTAAGCCCCTTTGAGTCTGGGGAATTCACATTAGCCTGTGCACTCCCACACACGCCAGCTGGGTGACTTTAGGCTAGTAACAGCTTCTCGGAGCTCTCTCGGCCCCACCTACCTCACAGGGTGTTTGTTGTGAGGGAGGAAGGGCAAGGAGATTGTCAGCCCCTTTGAGTCTCCTGCAGGAGAGAAAGGGGGGATCTAAATCCAAACTACTCCTCCTCCTCCTCCTCCTCCTCCTCCTCCTCTTCTTCTTCTTCTTCTTCTTCTTCTTCTTCTTCTTCTTCTTCTTCTTCTTCTTCTTCGTATAAAACATTTTTTAAAAAAAACCCATGGGTTCGAAAGAAGGATAATTGAGAGAATGCCAAATGAAACAAAACTGTTCTCCACCTACTGGTAGAGGACAGTAACAGAAGGACACGGATGAACCTCTTTGGAAGGAGAGCTCCAGAGTCTTGGGGCAACGGCTGAGAAGACCCTCTCCCCAATTACCAGGGCCCTTATCTCAGAACCAAAGCAGAGACTTCTGCCTTCACCCCTATTCATCCTCAGCTTCAGTCTCCACAATGATATCTTATGCATTTCTTTAGATGGGCCCGAAGTACCCGTGATCCACCCACCTGAAAGGCTTTACCGAGAGCATTCCGACCTGAGACTGACCTGTGAAGCCGACACTTTCCCCGACGCACATTATATCTGGTTTTGCAATGGATTGCAGTGCGGCACAAAGTCGGAGCTGCTCATTCAGAATGTAACCCTAAAGCATTCTGGGAATTATGTTTGCCAAGCCATGAACGTTCTCACTCTCCAGAAGAGGAACACGACGCAGGAGATTGAGGTGGAAGGGGGTGAGTAACCGCCAGTAGGCGGCGTGGTCTGTTCTTTCCATTCTGCTGCCAAGACTTTGACGGTCTCAGATGAAGGTCAACAGGTATATATAATCCTGCAAGCAGAATAATGCGCAGAATGTGGCTTGTGTACCACTTTAAATCAAGGCCAGTTATGTTGGTAAAGTCCAAGGTAACTCAGAAATCATAAACCAAAGAGCTTTACTTATACTGAGAAACGGGAGCATATTGGTGCCCGGAGGCAACACCGTTTCCAGGCATTTCCCCTGCCCCTGTGCCCACATGTCCACATGCTCAGCGGTGGGCATAGGGTGCCAAGCTCTGCCCGTCTCCCTGCAGGCAATCTCCTGCCACCTCTTGGGCCTGGGTAGGGCAAAAGTCAACCTACACAGAGGCCAGGGGCGGAGCTAGGGTGGGGCCACCCCCTGTCGAGCCCCAATCCCCGCCTCCCTGCAGGCCATTTCCTGCCCTCCCTAGGGCCTTGGAACAGCAGAAGACAGCCTACAGGGAGGCCGGGGGGGGGGGGGGCTCGGCGGTATGCAGCTTGGGTGCATGCCATTTCATTATATGAGGGCATCTGACCCCCCCCCTCACCTAACCAAAAGGCATGTGCCCCGAGTCATGGTTGACCCCATGTCCCTATAGCAGTGGTGCTATAGGAAAGTCCCTATATGGGAAAGTCCCTAGATCAGTGGTGGCGAACCTATGGCACGGGTGCCAGAGGTGGCACTCAGAGCCCTCTCTGTGGGCACGCGCAAACAGAGTGCTCCCCCCCCCCATCTAGGCTGGCCTGGGCTGCTGGGCTCAATCATTAGCATTAAACCTAAGACCTAGTTTTGGGGAAGCAGTGTAGGTAACCCTGTTAAGCGCTGTTAAACCCCACTGATTTTCATAGGAAGAACTAAAGCACGATCCTTTACCTGGGAGTAAGCTCGGTTGCTGGCAATGGGGCTTGCTTCTGAGTAAACCCCCCTAGGGTCGTGATTCACCCATTGGAAAAGTTGCACGGTTGCTTCAAAGCAAAGCCACCCACTTCCACCAAGCTTACTCCTGAGTAAGGCACGCCTCAGAACCAACTGTTTTTTCTAAACTAAAACCTCAGCATTCAGGTTAAATTGCCGTGTTGGCACTTTGCAATAAATAACTGGGTTTTGGGTTCTACACATAAGCCTTTATTGGCATAGTCAGAAACAAATACATAAATCAGGAGCAAATGCATGAATACATGATAAATAAAAAGGCCCCACGGGGAGCACAACAAGTACATTCTTCTGAGAACTCTCAACTATCTCCACAATGAAATTGGCGACCTCTTCACAAAGACCAGGGGTCTGGGCTGTTTAACAATAGAGATAACCTAGTCAGATCAGGCAGCCCAGATTGGAAGAAAAAATGTAAGTTGGTGTATTTAGAACATAAGAACATAAGAACTGGCCTGCTGGATCAGACCAGAGTCCATCTAGTCCAGCACTCTGCTACTCGCAGTGGCCCACCAGGTGCCTTTGGGAGCTCACCTGCAGGATGTGAAAGCAATGGCCTTCTGCTGCTGCTGCTCTTGAGCACCTGGTCTGCTAAGGCATTTGCAATCTGAGATCAAGGCAGATCAAGACTGGTAGCCATATCTCTTCCGCTTTCAGTGAGCCTCACCGGCTGAATATTCTATGTAAGTCTGGTAGCCATTTAGATCTGATGTTATCAAATCTGGTGCAGTGCAAGACCAACTCTTGGTTTCAACCACATTGAGTTTGCAACTGCATAGCGTTGCAGATTTTTCTAAATTGCTGAACCTACCCTTTAATAGGGCAGAGGGCATAACGGTAAATCGCGCAATGGTAAGGGCTCTCCTTGCGCGTGGGTTCGTTAAAGTATGGAGGTAGAAGGCCATACGTCTCTGCTCAAATGGAATCAAGAGTTGTGTTGGAGAGCAGGTTCGTTTGGCTGCTAGATGTAAATTTGCAAATTCTAGATCTAAAAGCCGATCTCTGAGCCTATTGTACGCTTCTGAATAGGACATTAGGTAGAGTGATTCAATAGGCAGGCTGATGGAAATAATATTTCTCTCTATTAGAGAAAACCAGGGGTTAGCCTGCGTGTCCTGTAGTGTCAATGAGACAAGGGAGCGTTCGGATGGCAGGTAGTGAAGGCAGAGCCAAAATCTGAAGGCTCTAAGCCAAGCTTTATGTTCCAGGGGGTTTTGCCCCAGTTCTAGACACAGGGAGGTTTTGGGTTGCAATTTGGGCACTCAGCCTTGAAAAGGTTCGCCATCACTGCCCTATAGGTTGTATGCCTCTGCTAAGAGAAGTGTGTGTGTGTGTGTGTATGTATGTGTGTGTGTATATGTGTATATGTGTGTGTGTATATATATATATATGTGTGTGTGTGTGTACACACACACACACATACACATTTACAGTTCATCATTTGGTTACAATTTGGTTACCAATAAGAAGCATAGTTTACAGTATTAAACTTTCAGTCAGAGCCTTTCACATAGCTTTTGTTAACATAAAACTGAACAACATCCTTCCACATCCTCCAACTGTCACTCTTAGAATGGGCTGAGCAATCCCAGAATCCCGTACCTGCTGCATGCAGGGCTGTCAAATCCAACATCCAACTTCTTGGGAAAGTCCCCAGAGAGGCACAGTGGCACCATGGGCAACCTGGAGGAAGAGCAGGGAATCAAACCCAGTTCTCCAGATTAGAGCCCACCTGCTCTCAACAATTAAACCACGCTGGCTAGCAGGAGGGGCTGTGGCCCTGGGGAAGCGCATGTGCTATGCTGTGCATGCAGAAGATCATATGTTCAAGCCCCAGCATTGCCAATTAAAAAGAAGTAGGTGATGGGTGATGTGAAGGACCTCAACCCCAGAAACCAGAGAGCCACAGCCATATATATATATTTGGGGGGGGGGGTGAACCCTGGAGAGGGCAGAGTTTGGTTATGAGAGGGATCTCAATGTGACATAATGCCATAAATTCCACTCTCCAACACAGGCCACACTCTGCAGGATAAAAGATCTCTGTGGTCTGTAGACCAGCTGTAATGTCAGGAGATCTTCAAGGGAGGTTGGCAAATCTGTACCCACCCAGCACATGATTGCCCTTAACTGAAATCCTGGGGAAGGGGGAATACCCAGGAATAAGCTTGTTAGCCTCTTTTCTGAAACTTTTTTGTCTGCAACCTTTTTGTCTTTGTCTGCAACGTTTCTGTCCTCACAGTTCAGGTGCGTGACGTCACGGTCACTGGCCCCTCCGTGGCCACCGAAGACCAGCCCGTCACTTTGATGTGCACCTCTGCAGGCACCTCTGT
>NC_059430.1:125847635-125871465 GCF_021028975.2 Sphaerodactylus townsendi
GGAAGGATATAAGCCATTAGACTGGCTCCTGTGGAAGATTTCCACAGTTGGAAGGGACTTCTATTCATAGAGCAACACTGCCTTTCCACAGCAGAAATGCTATTTCTGTGAAAAGGGGGACTCCCTAGAAATAGCTGGGGGTGATGTGTGGAAATCGTTGCCCTTCCAGCTGTGGAAATATCTAGTGAGTCCAAGCCATTATTATTGCTTTTCGGTTTGAATACCACTTTGTAGTTTCTGTTTCATGTTAAAATAAAGCAGCCTCATAGTATGGAGGCATCTAGCTCAGAGTTGGCCCTGCTGACAGGCACCAGCTCTCCACCATCTCTGCAGGAAAAAGGATCTTTACCCGCCCTGATCTCTGAGGTCCTTTTGTCTCCCAACAGGAGGGAGGATTCTGCCCCTGATCTGTGCCTCACCTCCCACTTGTCAGCAAGAGAGTTGCCCTCATGGGCATTGGTTTCGAAACATAGGATTAAATTTGGCTCACTGGCACTTGTGACTTCACAAGACCCTAGATGTGCTCTCCACCTGTGCTGCTTTGCCACCTAGATCTGGCAGGGGTGGTGCCAATCCATGGGCAATCCATGCGCGAAGAACTTTTGGGCAGTGAGCCAGACTGCCTTACCTGCTGGGTCCCTGTGATTCACTGGAGCAGCCTGAAATGATCCGCAACTTCACGCCTACTCAAATTCCCAGCCATTTCTAGCACAGACAATGAAATGTTACATTTGCCTCTGATAAGCAGTGCATTTTTCTACACTAAACATTCAGTGCATACAAGGCCAGCCTTCCAAAGCTTACAGGTGTTTTTTCAACAGGGCTAAATTTGGCTGCCTGGGGCAGGGAGAGACCAGGGGAAAGACTCCCAGTGGTTGGATGAGGCACTTATCTAAGTTGCCAGTTCCCCAAATCCAGGCTGTCTTGTGTTAAAGGATTAAGGTTTTGGCTCCTCAAGCTGCAAAGGGGGATGGAGATTGCGAAGACACAATTTATTTCCTCTAATAAACAGAAAGAGGAACACAGCCAGGCAGCTGCAGAGAGAGAGAGGGCAGTTCAAAAGCAACACTATGGGATGAAATGTGGTGCAAGCAGGGAGGGTCCCTAAGAGTTTCAGGCATTGAAAAAGAAAGAGAAAAGCACAACCCGCAGCCTGCCAAGAGGAGGGAAGGAAAGATACTCCGAACTGAGGGATCAGTACAAAACACGACTCACAGAGTCCTTCCTTACAACATGCATGCAACCTATGGAATTCCTTGCCATATGAAGACAAAAAGGCCAGCAACATGGCTGGATTTAAAACAAGCAAGAGAACGCCTCAAAGCCAGGGTCACTGCTACACCAGTTTTCCATCCGTCAGGTCTGCAAGGAAAAGACAGATCTGCTCATAGATCTCCTCTGTTCATTAACATAAAGCAACTCTGCTTTTGCAATTGCATCCCTTGAAAACATCTGGATTTTCAGCAGTAAGCTTCCCCCCCCCCCCCAAGGTTTTGGAAAGGTTAGAAATCACTTGGTTTTTATAATGCAGCCAGTTTCTAGCAGACAGATGTTAAGAAGAAATCTTTCCTCGTGCACAGGTTGCTTTAGAACAACCACATGCCAAACAGACATTCCGATTGCTGCCCCCCCCCCAACAGTTGGTGCCTATGCTAATTCATCTATGACAGGTGTCTGCAACCTGCAGCTCTCCAGATGTTCATGGACTACAATTCCCATCAGCCCCTGCCAGCATGGCCGCCATGGTGGCAGGGGCTGATGAAAATTATAGTCCGTGAACATCTGGAGAGCCGGAGGTTGCAGACCCCTATGACTTACCAAGTCATCCCCTACTTTCTCAATAGGGATGCCAGCCTCCAGGTGGGACCTGGGGATTCCCCAGATATATCGCTCATTTCCAGACTACAGAGAACAGTTCTCCTGGAGCAGGAGTCTGCAACCTGCGGCTCTCCAGATGTTCATGGAGTACAATTCCCATCAGCCCCTGCCACCATGGCCAATTGACAAGAGCTAGGAAGCTGCCCAGTTTTTGGTTTGCCAGGTCACTCAGAAATCAGATTCAATTTGATCCTCTTACTTACAAACCTGACTATTTTTCCCCCTTCAAACCTGTGCCAGGCTAAGCCCAAGACCTTCTTAAAAGATTTGTGCCTCTAGCTTGGCCCAATATCAATTTGTAAAGAGCATGGCTGTAGAACGATATTAAGATTTTGTAATCAATTCACTTCAAGCAACAATATGTAAATACATGCCCAACTTAGAGTGAAAGGGGAAAAGGCAATTATGACATTATTGGACTAATCACACCAATTACTCTATTAGAGCTTGCAAGCCTAATTAAAGTGGGTTGCCTGACTGTGAGTGCTAGAAAAAACCTTACCTGGGAGGGGGCTACCTAGGCAATTTCCCCTTGAGCAGAAAGATTCCACTTTCAGCTTTTAAGAAGAGCATCACTGATCCTTCTTGAGATGCTCAAATGGAATAGCCGGTGGTCTTTAGAAATTTTAATTTGGGGCATATGAAATAGATGGAGTGCTTAGCTTGAGGCTGAAGCAGACCTGGAGTGGGTAGGAAGTAAAACAGCAGTCTTGTACAGTGTCTTCCCATTCCAGGAAACACATCTGGCTGAGGAGAGAAGGGCTTTTAAAGCCAAGGTACAAGACTGAAGCGAGTCAAGCACTTCATGCTTGAACATGCCCTTTGGAAATCCTGTTTCATGCCTCGACTGAGGGATGACAGGGGCTGCTGGCACTTGGTTCAATATACCCAAGACTTCACCTTTGGGGATGCATTAATGAATCCAGAAGAAGGGACAGGTGGGGGTGGGCCTCATGGAGCACATGGGTTGACTTCATTGTCTCTGTCAGCCTAACCTGGCTGGCTCCCAGACTGGTATAATTATTAAGAGCAGGTGGACTCTGGAGAATTGGCTTTGATCCCCCATTCTTCCACCTGAGACGCAGAGGCTTATCTGGTGAACCAGATTTGTTTCCCCACACCTACATTCCTGCTGGGTGACCTTGGGCAAGTCACAATTCTGCCAGAACTCTCTCAGCTCCACCTACCTCACAAGTGCCTGTTGTGGGGAGAGGAAGGGGAAAGAGTTTGTAAGCCACCTTGAGTCCCCTTACAAGAGAGAAAGGCGGGCTATAAAGCCAAACTCCTCCTCCTCTTCTTCCCAGGTGTTTTGAGATTAACATTCTCTGTAGAGAGCCAGTGTGGTATCAGACTAGACCAGGGGTAGGGAACCTGCGGCTCTCCAGATGTTCAGGAACTACAATTCCCATCAGCCCCTACCAGCATGGCCAATTGGCCATGCTGACAGAGGCTGATGGGAATTGTAGTTCCTGAACATCAGGAGAGCCGCAGGTTCCCTACCCCTGGACTAGACTGAAGTACTGGGGTTGAATCCTAACTTTGACATGAAGCCAGTGGCAGAGCTACAAGGTGACAGGAGTGTGGAAAATTGCCCCAGGCCCCTCCTGCTGTGACGCCCCCTTGCGGCGCCCCAGCCCACCTCCCTTCCCACACTTACCTTAGTTCCTTTCCTTTTCCTAGAACTTTTTCAGGCTGAAAAAAAGACCTGTTCACAGTACAGGCTAAAAACGGCCTGAGGAACTACAGTTCCGTAGAGACCTTGGGGCTCACAAGGTCTCCTGGGAAGTATAGCTTCCATCAGGCCGTTTTTAAGCCTGAATAGGCCTTTTTTCAGCCTGAAAAAGTTCTAGGAAAAGGAAAGGAACTAAGCACTAAGGTAAGTGTGGGAAGAGGGGGCGCCGCAGGGGTGGGGCGCCACAGGGGCGGAAAATATAGATTGCGAACCGGGCGCAGTTTGGTCCAGCTATGCCTCTGCATGAAGCTCATTTGGGTCAGTCATGCATAGGGTTGAAGGGAAGATAAAATGGTTGCCCTAAGCGCCTCATCAGTTATGCAGGTGTACGGAATGATGCATTATCTGATAGAAAGCAAGACTGCAGACCCACTAACAAGTGAGTCTGAATTTTTGCACAGACGTATCTGAACACATAAAGCTGCTACACACCAAGTAAGACCCTGGAGTCCTCTCATGCTCAGTGTACTCATGTCTACTCTGACTGGTAGCAGCTCTTCAAGGTCTCAAGCAGAAGTCTTTCGATATCACCTGACCCTTTTCAAGTGGAGACGCTGGGGATGAAATCCTAGACCTTCTGCAAAGCCAAGCAGCTTCACTGAGCCATAGTTCCTCCCCTGAGATATTTGAAAATGAGATATTTGAAAAGCAGGATATGACTATACGTCTAGCATGCCCAGATTAGTAGCTGACTTGTCTAGCTGAAAGTGGAATCCGGAGGAATTTAAATCTGGGCCACCTGCCCCCACCCCTTCCATGGATTGATTTTGTGGCCTTCTCCCACCTGTAAACTGAAAACAAAAAAGAGGTGCTCTGCAGGGTGTTCTGCAGACTGGATGTGCTAGCGGTTCTCAACCTGTGGGTCGCAACCCCTTTGGGGATCGAATGACCCTTTCACAGGGGTCGCCTAAGACTCTCTGCATCAGTGTTCTCCATCTGTAAAATGGATAAATGTTAGGGTTTGGGGTCACCACAACATGAGGAACTGTATTAAAGGGTCGCGGCATTAGGAAGGTTGAGAACCACTGTGCTAAAGGAAGGATGAGAAACAGAGAATGCACAACAAAGTAAAACAGCTGTTAAATGCTTCTTCAGCCTACACATTTCAGTGCCTGCTACCACCTGGATCAGGTGGAACAGCCTTCACTTTTACAAATGCATCATCCCATACAGTTAACTGGAAATAAAAACACATGGGCTGCTTTTATACTGAGGATTTGCTCTGCTCTAGATCTCAAACTGTAGCACCCATGGGACGTTCTTCTCTCCCAAGGCCTTCCACAGTCTCCCCTACTTTGATGGTTCCAGAATGTGCTTTGGTCTGCTCTTTCTGAAAACATCAGAGTCAAAGCAGCTAAGCCCAGATGTGGACAGGATAGTTCAGATTTCTCTACCTCCCTGACCATATCTGGTACCGTCTGGTGGACACTTCATTGCCCCACAAATGTCTAAGCATCCGCAGCAGCAATGACTCCATCATGGGAAACTCCTCCTCCGTAGAAGCATCAGGGTCTATTTATTTGTGAAGAAGAGAGAGGAGTTAACAGAACTCCAACATTTTATTTATTTATGTATTCTGCCTTTGTATCCCACCCATCCTCGACTTATGTCAGTTTGCAAAAAAGCGAATGATCAATACCAAAAACCGCACCTAACAAAATCATGCACACTGCTTAGTGTGGGCTAAAATTAGCGCAACAGTTTTTAGTGCCTGTCTTTCTCAGCATTTAAACCGTGCAATGGAAGGAATATTACTTAATGTTGGCACTGTTATGTCATAAAGCTTTTATAAATATTCCAATAAAAATAACTTCCAAGTAAAATTTTGGATCAGTCTAAATAAAACATTTAAATAATGCTAACTGTGCTTTATTAATTCCACCCCCCCCCCCCCAGTCAAATAATCAATTGCTTTCAACTATGGGGCCGGGGGGGAACTGAGATATTTACACAGCATGCAAAGTTAATGTGGCATTTAAAATCCTCTAACTTCAACGCAATGCTCAGCAGGAAGCCATAGTCATAGCTGGGATGTTCTGCTAGAAAAGCTGGGCAGTCCCAACAGCATAAGTGGTCATGAGCAGTGGGTGAAGGATTGCTTGCAATAGTGTAAAAGATGCTGGGATTCAGCTCTTGGACAAAAGACAGCTGCGTGTGATGCAAGAGCTGGACGTAAGCTTCTTTCAAGATGTTTCAAGGGATCTGGCTCCAGTTTCAGAGATGCTAAGGTCCTTAGCTGTGTCAGCTTTAATAGGCTTCACAGCATTACCAATAAAGGTAATTTAGTCATTGTGAATGTTGAGGTCTCTCAACCCCAGCAGACCACAACTGGAACTGAAATCAAATCAAAGAGCAGAGAACTACAAAAATCAGAATCATTCCAGGAGCTGAACAGCAAATCTGGATCAGAAGTACAGGGGCGTTCAGTCTTTGGCAGCTCCTGACAGTGTCTGGTCTGAGCATGAGCCACTGCTGGCAGCACACTCGCAAAGTTCCCACAGTGCAAGAAAGCAAACCACAACTCCATGCAGGGGAATGCTTCAGCTATCTCCTCCATCCAGAGTTGGCGTGCAATGCAGCATCCCAAACGACACATAAGAAACTAATGAAGCCTCAAAATAACAACTTGGCTCTTTTATAGCTCTTCCCCTCCCTGTGCTAGAAGCTGATGCAGGAACGCACCCTCGCTCCACACCACACGGAATGTGGCTGGGTCAAGACCACACGGCAACTTGGCGGCAGCTGCTCAGGAAGCCGAGGGCCTAATGAGGCCAGCCCAGCTTACAAGCCTACCCCGCAAGGTAGGATGTGAACAGCAAAGCTACCGGAGCTGAAAGGGTGGAAGAGGGTGTGGTCCCTCCACACTCTGCCTGTTCGAAGCCAAGAGTATGTTGTGATGACAGACGGGGGTGATTTCATCTGGCTACACCTCCCCAGAACCATCATGAGCAATCTTGCGCAGTTGAACACTGGCGGACATGGCCAGGAAGGAATTCTAAGGGTTGCTCCAGGCGCCCCAGTAATCCCCAGTATCCACAGGTACAGCTCGGAGCACCAGCATATTTCAAGGCTCTTTGGCTGCTGGGAACATCCCTAATTTGGATCTGATTTTTTAAACTGCTGTCCTTCTTTAGGGTGTTGTGGGTTTTCTGGGTTGTATAGCCGTGTTCCAGTAGCATAACCCGGAAAATCCACAATACTCTAGTGATTCCAGCAGTGAAAGCCTTTGACAATGAATTGTCCTTCTTTACTTTGCCAAAGTCCTGGGTTTTCACCCAAGGGTTTTCACCATTTGCCCACCATCGTGCCTAGAAGCCACTATAATCTCACACTGAAGTCAACCTTAAAAGCCCTTCGTAGCCTGGGACTTGCATACTTTCCACAGAGACTTTCCCCACCCAGGCCAAAATCAGGGTTATGTTTCTACTACCCTGACTTCCATCAGGTCAGCTTAGCTTCCTCCCCCACACCCCCCCCAAAAAGCAGGACTTTCCTGGGGCATCCCTGAGACTGCAGCATAGCCTGCTATAAGGGTGCATCCAGACCTTTTTTAAGACGGTTGCATTATTATTCCCTATTACATTTTTCTCTCACACAAGTTCCTCCTAGGACCTCAGAGTGGCATACATAGTCCTCCCCTCCTCCATTTTGTCCTTACAACGATCTTGTGAAGTAGGTTAGGCTGAGATAGGGAGTTCTCCACTGCAAAGTTTTTTTTCAGTAGGATTCATATGATTAACTCAAAGGTGAGAATGGTACATTTTTCTGTAACCAGCCAAAGTCACCCAGCAGGCTTCATGTGTAGGAACACAGAAACACATTGACTATTAGAGTGTGCTGCTCATGAGGAGGAGTGGGAATCAAACCTGCCCTACCCTATCCACCCCCAAAACTAAGTTTGCTCACAACTCAAAAAATCCACCAAAAGGAGGAAGATAGCTAAAGACAGCCAGTGTGGTATAGTGGTTAAGAGCAGTGGACTCTAATCTAAAGAACCAGGTTTATTTCCCTACTCCTACACCTGAAGTCTGTTGGGTGACCTTGGGCTAGTCACAGTTCTCTGGGAATTCTCTGCCCCTCCTACCTCACAAGGTGTCTGTTTTGGGGAGAGGAAAGGAAGCCGATTATAAGCCAATTTGAGACTCTTTGTGGTAGAGAAAAGTGGAGCATAAATCCAACTCTTCTTCTTCTCGCACCCCAAAGAGGACTATTTTGGTAAAGAGTCCCAGAATAATAACTCTATGAGGGATTTACGGATAGTGTATCTTGCTATACCTTTTCATTGGATGTCCCTTTCCTCTTAAGTAACATAGAATATACTTCCATTCATAATTTGTACATTTTCCCATTCACACCTCTTACCTTCCTCTATTAGTCTTTTCCAATTACCCTAACCACCCCCAAAACACAGCTTGCTTACAAAACAAAAAATCCACCAAAAAGAAGCAGGCAACTAAAGATACACAATGCATGTATGTTCACAAGAGAAGCAGTGTACAAGAATGGTATTTTTTTTTCTGGCTGTGCATGAATAGCATTACTAACCTTCTAGGTGGGCCATTTGGTTCTCCTGGAATGCCGTGATCTCCAGATTACTGAGATCAGTTCCCTGGAGGAAAAGGACGGCTTCATCATACCATAGAGTTTAGGGGAAACAAAAGTCCTACAGTGACATCACATCCCTGCTGCGCTCTCTCTCCAAACTCTGCCCACAAATCTCCAGGGATCTCTCAAACTAGAGATGGCAACCCTTTGCATATACCCCTAGGCCAGAAGAAGGGAGACAGGTGACATATTCACTGAACGTGGGGCATTCTCCCTTTTCTCTAGGGGAAGAGGACCAGGTGAAAGGACCAGTAAGATGAACGTACAGATGAAGCTGCCTTATCAGGCTCGTCTAGACAGACCTCTCCAAGTTGACTTCATCATCTTCCTTATCTGTTTGCAACTGTGCTTATCCCAGTCTAGTCATTTGCACAGGGAATCAATCATTTGAAAGAGTCATGATAGAATCTATACCCATCTCTCTGTCTCATCCCTTCTTTCTACCCCTTTTTAATCTTTCCCTTAAAGAAAATTCCCCAGTTTGATATCCCTCCACATATCTAAGAAAGAAAGCGGAGATCACAAAAGCCTGTGTTGAAATAAACATTGTTAGTCTGTAAGGGCCCCCAGGACAAAACTAAACAGGAATCTTGGTCACTTTAAAGAAAAGTTCATAAATCATCAACTGGCAGGACTAGGCGAAGGACTGGGCAAAGGATTTTTTAAAACCCTGAAAACTTTTTTAACCTTTTTAAAAACCCTGAAAACTTTGCAAAATATTTAGTTCTCAGAAACTTGGCAAAACTCAAGGTTGTTAACCAGTGAAGAATTTTTCTTGACTTGATTTGAACAAACTATAACTGCATTTCACTACATTTCATGGCTCCGTAAACCTGATGTTTACATTTTCAAACCTCCAATGTAAAATGTCTGCCCAGCAAGGACACACTCAGGGCACCTGAAGGAGTGAGCTCCGTAAATGCCTTTAAGGTGCCACAAAATTATTATTTATTTAAGACATGTGTATGCATTGTTTAAACCTACAATCACACATTTTTTTAAAAAAATGCAATTAATCTTGGGGGAAAAATGGGGGGCAGAATTTTAGTGTCTGAAAATGGCACTTGCAAACTGCAGGAAGTAAAGAGCTCAGAAATGGACTGCAGAGAAGGTAGAGCTGAAAGTCTTTCCCTGGGTAGGTGGATAATGTGGAGGAGTATAACTTGGAAGCCCTGCCTGAGTGGGCGGCAGCACATATGCTGAGCGAAACCACTTTCAGATGAAACAGTCAGAAAAACAGGTTTGCGTTAGAAGGCTGACCTGATCCAGAGAAGACTGAGTGCATAGTCACGCTGCGGTCACCAGCACATGATATGCGTTTATTCAGTTGTTTCTTTTATGAAAATATTTATACCCCCACGTTTCTCTTCTGGCTCATGATTCCAAAATTAAAAACTCTACAAAACACAATAAACCCCAATGAACCACCATTCTCTTCAAGTAAGTGCCTGCGGCTCAAACCCCATGAAAAAGACAACCGGTCTTATAGGTCCTCCTAAAAACTGCACCACCATCAACCCACTCCTCATTCCACAAGGAACAAGTTCTAGTAAATGCCAACAGGCCACCTTAAGTGTAGGAACAAGAAGAAGAAGCCAACCAGAGGACAGCAACTGACTCGTGTGGACAGGAACCATCCTTCAGGTATGGGGGCCTAGGCTATGAAGAGCACTAAAAGCCACACAAGTATATGTAAGTGCTGGCATGTTGCAACTAACTTATGATGACCCCACCAAGGAGCTTTCTAGGCAAGTGGGAAGCAGAGGTAGTTAGCCATCGCCTTCCTCTGCAGAGTTTTCCTCTGCAGTCTCCCTTCCAAGCTTCCAACATCTGATGAAATTGGACTGCATCATCTTGTCTTCCCTCCTAAAGGTCACAACCAGCTCCTTAAACGGAACAAGGAAACAAAACGGCATCTAATTAAGCTATTCTAAAACAGGGAAGATTTATATATTTCATTTATAGTTTGTCTCACCCGCTGAGACTCGAAAAGCGAGATGGGTTCCTTAAGCTGGGGCCCTAACAAATAATCAGGCTGTCGCATTCTGAACCAGTTGCAGTGCCTGGGTTGTCTCCCAACATAAAGCATGTTCCAGTAGCTAGCCCTATTATGAAGTTACAAGAGTTTTAGCATGTCAAGTGAGCTGAATCTAAGAAAAGAGAAAGCTGGTAAATGAGATGACAGAAGGCGCTTTTGGCCCCCACACCAACCTGTTTTTCAAACAGCAAGGCTGAATCCACGAGCATCCTCCAAGCTCTTGACCTGCTCTGCAAAAGCCAACTCCCATCATTCCAAGACTAGCAGATCCAGTTGCTACAAAGCGTCAGACTCCCGGACCAGCATTACCTCTGCCGTATCTAGATTCTAATTATTCGGCCTTAGCCAGAAGAACAGTGATGACGAACCTTTCGGACTCAGCTTGTCAAAACTGTCTTGACTTTCCTGGCAAGTCACCCCCACCCCAGAAAAAGAGAAACAATTATTTACATGTTCATTTGTTTTTTTTAAAAATGCAGTCCAATCATTATGCTATGCATTATGTAATGAGACATCAAATAATTACAAAAAATGACTCAAACAGAGAAAATAGTAATTGTCAGGTACTGGTGAATGCTGGCGTGTCACCCAAAATGTCATGGCGTTTCACCTTTGACATGTGTCATAGGTTCACCATCACCGCACTAGAGGCTACCAGGGGTCTGCAACCTGCAGCTCTCCAGATGTTTATGGACTACAAATCCCATCAGCCCCTGCCAGCATAGCCAATTGGGGCTGATGGGAATTGTAGTCCATGAACATCTGGAGAGCCGCAGGTTGCAGACCCCACTAGATCACAGCCTCAAAGCATTGTTCCAAGCAGAGACAGGGGCACCTAGAGGTTTTGAAAATGAAATATCAAGCTAGGTGTCTTCTACGTATTGCTGACACCCAATTCCAAAGGTCCAGACTATCTCTTTCAGCGACTCATGTAAATATTGAAGGGCACAGGGGAAAACAAAACCCTGAGGTATCCCTCAAGTCAGATCTCAATTCACAGGTTCTGCTATCTCTGAAAAAGCCCAATTAAACCGGATCATACAAATCTCATATACTCACTTGTTCCCAAAGGTTTATGCTTTAAAAGCAAACTCCTATGGAGGCTTTCAAGCAGTTACAGCGCAAGTAAAGCCTTTCAGAAGAACTTTTTACGGCACCAGGAGTCATCACAGTTATATAGGAAAGTTACAGCTGACTTGTGTTTCATTGTTTTGTAAAGTTTTTTACTGTTTGATTCACAGACTATTACATTCTGACACTTCAGTCTTTCCCAGGGAATCATCTGCAACTGTGCCTTATTTCAGAACATTAATTTTTCTTAGAACAGTCACTGCTTGCTCCATACAGTCCACAGAAAGACACAGGAACATAATGAACCACCACCCTAATGACTATCTCAATCTTGTAAATAACAAACCTGGTCTAGAAAGCACTGCTTTTTGAAATCTATGGTCAAGTTCACCTCTCCGTCTGCATGAAAGGACGTCAGCCTGTTTCACCCTCAGTTTCCCAATCAGCACAGCATGAATAACCACAGCCCATCACACAGGATCATTTTTTTGTAATAACAAACATATAAAAAGACTGCAAAGTTCTTTATAAGCTTAAAACACTGTATAATTTAAAACATAAATCATAGCAATAATGTTTCCAGTGGAAGAGCTAAACTGGAGTTCAATTGTCTCCAGACTCAGTATACAGTGAATTGGAGTGGCCCATTTTCCAGCCTCAAGGATGAATCCACCTACGCATCGAGATTTTTTTAGGTATAACCTTTTAAGAGTCAAAGCTCTCTTTATCCGATACCAAGAGAACTCTGACGCTCAGAACCTTATGCCCTGGAAATGTTCATCTTTAAGGTGCTACTGTACTAGAATCTAGTTCTTCTCCTGCAGATGAACACGGCTACCCACCTGAACCTAATGTCCCCAATAGTGCTACATTTTTTTAAAACTCTCAGTGACAGAATGAATGGGGATGTCCCACTGTTGAGAATCTTACAGACCAATTATTGTCTCCAGACTCAGTATACAGTGAATTGGAGAGTCCCTCTGGCTCATTTTCCAGTCTCAAAGATGAATCCACCTAAGCACCCCCAGCCAAGCACTTGGCCTCTAGAGATGAAGAGTCCACCCCACCCCACCCCACCCCAGCCAGCCTGCCTGCCAGTCAAGCAGCTCTGCCATTCCAACAGAAGATTCAACTGGTTGTGGTGGGTTTTCCAGGCTGTGTGGCCATGGCCTAGTTAGTAGATCTACCAGACCACGGCCACACAGCCTGGAAAACCCACCACAACCAGTTGAATCCGGCCGTGAAAGCCTTCGACAATACATAGAAGTCTAAATCTTTCTGGGTCTGTCTTGTCAACAAGAGATAAGCCGCTGATAAGGAGGGCAACTGATCCCACAGTTCTTAAGGTTACATATGCATATTTCATGCATTTGAAAGCAACAGTCCCTGATTTCTCTTCTCCAGACAAGCAAGAGGGACAGCCCATCCCTGCCAAGCTCTTCCGGGGCTTCCAGCTGCCCCCTGTTAGAAACAAGACATTGGGCTAGAAACAAGTCTTTGGCCTGACCCAGCAAGCCAGTTCTTCAGCCTTTCCTCATATTCCCTCTGATAACGCTGGTCACTGTTCTTTAGATTCTTTCTGGCACGTACCACTCTGCTGTGAAGTTTGGTAACCAGAACTGAATATGGAACTCAAAGGCCTGACCAACACTTGGGTGAGGGTGGGTAAAGGCTCCTCCCCTGCACAATGCAAGCCACCATGGCATGGTATTTGCTTGCGTTCTTCCTTATAGTGCTGCTGCATTTCTCATTCATATTCAGTTTGCCTACTGGGCATCTTATTGCATGTCAAGCTCTGAGAAGCCATGCCCTGCAAGCAAGGCCTCATGCAGATGGGATGGGGTGCTACAGAAGCCTCAAGTGGCTCAAGGTTGGGGGTGGAGGGCAAGTCGCAGGGCTTTGGAAAAGCTGCCACGTGAAAATGCTCTCTGATGGGCCAAAAGCCAGCTGCCAACTGACACACGGCAAAGGGCATAGAAAGGAGAGGAAGGAGGCGGCTGGAACAACAGGTTCCGTTTAGTACACGCTGCAAGGGTCTGACTGCAAGCAGTGTGCAGTAGGGGTTGACTAAGTCAGGCCTAGTGGGATCTCTCTCAAGTGGCATGAAATTGCCAAACTGGCACAAAGGGAAACTTCACTGCCTGTAGGCCCCAAAAGCGACAAGGAGCCTCACTCTTCAATACGACAACCACCAAGTTCTACGGAAGGCCCACGAAGACTCCACTAAAAAAATGTCGAGCCAATTACAGTGTCACAGATTGATACCCGTAAAACAGGATCTGAATAGTGAGGAAATACTGAGTTAAATGTCACAATCAGGCATTTTCCTCTGGATCAGTGCCCTGGGGATCTCCCTCTTTTCCAAAAGGCTGTGTTCAGAAGGTCATGGGCACTGACCCAGGCACACTCTCAGGACAATCTATAAAAGATGCCAACCCACAACTATGCTTCCACCTTGCTGAGATATTTAATTTGGATTTTTCCCAATGACTGGCTATAAGGCAGGGTAAAGCTGCTCCCTCAGTGGGCAAATTTTAGGGGTAGAAAAGATGGCCACATTTTGACCAAAAAAAATCCTATTCCTCTACTCTCTATAGTAGCACTGAGAATGAATGCTCTCCATGACTAATTTCTAGAGAGATTCTTTCTTCCGGGTGATGCTATCTTGTCCAAAATGTCCCAATGGAGGAAGAATAAGCTGCTCTAGGAAGTCAGGTGGCTAATACCATCCTGGCATGAGTGTACATCCGGAGGAGAAATTACGTACATCCAATGCTGGCAATCTCCAACTACGGTACAGAGACTACAATTATGATCTATTAGTGCTGGCACTGCCAAAGGAATAGTGTTGGCATATGCAGTCAGTATCTATTTATTTAAGCCATTCACAAGTCACTTTTCTCTGATAAAGGAGGTGGGTGCACAATTTCAGGTTGACTCAGGATATCCTGCGGCCTTCTTTCCCAGCCCCCATCTCGAGGCGGGGAACTGGATTAGGCCAGCCTTTCTGGCAAGCCAGCTTCAGCCAAGCCCAAAGTATGCAAGTACGCCTCTCTCTGGTGCACAAGCCTGTGTGCTTTTGTACAGTTTTGCCTCCAGCCTGCCAGGGAAACAGGACAGTACTGGCGACCAGGGCAGCAGAGCAGACTGCGCCTTAGGCCGCTGTCAGGATCACCACCTCTTCAACTCCTGCTCACACACGCTACAGTCTCCAACTACGAGACAGCTGCTGTGTCCGTGGATCATCAGACAGTTCAAACCTGGATCCCTCCAGCTCAGATATTCCTCTTGAACCAAAATGGCAGGAATCAGCCACGCAGTCTAACACCACCTGGCAGCTTTCTGTGTCTCTTAAACCCACACCACAGCAAGCTGGGGGAAGCGTTTTCTAGGTTCCAGAAGAAAGATCCTTCAACAACTGTACAGCATCCTCCTCCCCACCCTCCTCACACTGGAAACCAGCTCTAGGGTGGGTTCTGAGCTGTAGCAGCTTCAGCAAAACAATCTCCTGGTGTGGAGACTTCTGCAGCAGCTCCGGATTCCTCTCAAGATCTCTGACCTCATGACTCAGCTGGGAAGGAACATGCCCAGTGAACCGGCAGTAGCCTTTGGCAGAGACGGAGTTTCAGACCACGGGGAAGGGGGCACACACCTGGCACTGCTGGCAGGAAGCAGCCTGCTGTGCTTGCCCATAATAGCCAAAGGGCACCCAATTTCGCTCCCCCACCGCTGGCCCCTCATTCCAATAACCTGGCACTGGAGGCCTTCAGCACTGGCCCTAAGGGATTTTCCCACCTGAAGAAGACAGTCCAAATGATGCATTAAGCTTATTTTTATTTTAAAAGGGGGAGCAAGAGATAGAAGGGGGGAGGGCCTCACTCCCTTTGGAATCTGCTGCTTTAAGCCAGGCAAGGCCACAGATGGCAGGAGGAGAGAAAGTGGGAGAAAGGTGGGTGCCTGATTAGTCCAGGCTAATGGGCGGCCTCAGGAATTAACTCGAACCCTGGCGAAGAAAGGCCCAGTTCTGAGTTTCCACAGAAAGGGCTGGTGAACAAGCCGCATGAAGGATAAACCCAAAAAACATTCAAGAAAGATGAAGGCAACTTCTGGCAAACATTTCTAACACCGGGCTTAGATGGGCATGGGCTCTCAGCAGCAGGAATTTGCCCAGAAATGTGCCTCAGGACGAGTCAAACTAGTGCATACCAGCCTTCAGGCTAAAGCACAACCTCGGAAAAAAGTTTAAGACCTTCCTTTGAGTCAGGGGAGGGCCAAAATGGGACGCTGTTTTGAGTCCCACAGTCTTGATCATTAAGAGAGAGACACTGTCCATATGCAGAGTGCTCACAACCACCTAAAGGGCTGGTTTTGAGTTACTCCCCCTCCTCCCAGTTTCCGAGCATGTACAGAGCGCTCCACCCTAGCCAGGCAGGGGGTGTGGCCCCAGCGCCTCGCCCTCCTTCCCTCCTCGTACCTTTGGCTTTGGGGCGCCCCTCTTGCTTCTTGCCCTCGGCGGGGGGCGCCCCAGCCTGGCCCTTCTGCTGCTTCTTCTTCCGCCTGCCGCGCAGCCAGCTGAAGGCCCGGCGCAGGCTGGACGAGCCGCCTTTGGATTTCTTCTTCTTGGGGGGCGACGCGGCCGGGGAGGCGCTCCCCTTGTCGGCGGGAATCCAGGTGTCGTCGGGAGGCGCCGCAGGTGCGCTCTTCCCGGCCATCTCCCAAAAGAGCGGGGCGGGCGAGACGGGGGGGGGGGCTCCGCTGGCGGCGGGGAGGCGCGCGCCGCCGTCGCCCCCTCTTCCGGCCCTGCTCGGCGGCGGAGTGGGTCACTGGCCGGCCAGGGGAGCCGCGGCGGCGGCGAGAGGCGGGTGTCCCATGGAGGTGAGTCTCTCCGCCGCGCGCCCTGCCTCTCCGAAGGGCCCCTCTGCCCGCCGCTGCGCCCTGGTTCCCGAGAAGGCTCCCCGGCGCCTTCCCGGTGGGGCTGCCCCTCTTGGCGGCCCCCCAATTGCTTCCCTTGTCTCGGGTCTCCCCGATCGGCCAGGCGCGAAAGCAGCAGCAGCCGCCGGGGAAAGTTTCGCCCGGACGGGAGGGTGTGTGGGGCGGCCGGGCGGGGCCTGCCGAGCGCGCCGGGGTGTGGAGAGGTTCCCCTCCTCCAACGCGCTGCTGCTGCCGCTGCCTCCCCGGCGCACGAGCTGCCCTGCTCTGCTTGCCGGTCGCCGCCGCTCCCCCGGGCTCAGTCCCCGCTTCGGCTCGGAGGGGATCCCCGGGGAGGAAGCGGCGAGCAGACCGGGCATGGGCTCCGTTCAGCCCCGGAATCTCTTTTCGGCGCGGAGCCTTGGGAGGTAAGCGGGTCCACCATGCCGCTCAGCACGTTTAACAAAGTTAAACGGCTAAAGATTTAACATCCGGATCGCGTGAATAGGTTGAGATTGGATCCAGTGGCATTTACTTTTATGTGAACTTTAGGATGTCGGTTTGAAGTTAATAGCATACTTACGGGAATAAGCAGCAGTGCCTACGAACATGTGCAGAGTGTCGAAGGCTTTCACTGCCGGATTTAAGTGGTGGTTGTGGGTTTTCCGGGCTGTGTGGCCGTGGTCTGGTAGATCTACCAGACCACGACCACAGCCCGGAAAACCCACAACAACCATGTGCAGAGTGCTTTCCCCTTGCTAAGAGCTGGAGCTAGCCAATCTAACCTGGAATTGAGGATCATTTAAATATCTAGGTTAGGGTTCAAGCCAATACTTTTTATTTAAAAATCACCCCTTTGTTAGTGTGTTTAAACGTGCTGAGTGAATAATATACTCATGGGGCATCTGCTCCAAGCACCCGGCATCCTCTCTGATAAGACCCAGGTTTGTACATTCCATGTTAATCACTTGAAGAATTTATTTACCTATCAGGGTACTTTTCAATCTGCTTTTCTCCACTCAGTGGGAGCTCAAAACAAGTTATAATATCAGGAAAACAATAGGTAGGGTTGCCAGGATATCGCCTGTAACTACAGATAATTCCTCAACCATAGAGAGAAATCCCCCTGGACAAAATGGCTGCTTTGGAGGGTGGACTCTATGGCATTATACTCTGCTGAAGCCCCTCCTCTCCCCACTGTGCTCTTCCCTGGCTCCACCCCCAGATCTCCAGGAATTTCCCAGTCCTAAATTGGCAACCCTAGTACTAACAATGAGACATGACCAATCTACTAGTCCTTACTGAACTACTGTACAGGGGAGGAAGGACAGGTAGCGGGTGGCAGAAGCTGAGCCCTGGGTAGCAACCATTTTTTCCCAAGCATTCGCTCATCCAGAAAGGTAGGTCTCAATCGCCCTGTGGTAGAAAAGGAGAAGAAAAGTTTGGATTTATATCCCCATCTTTCTCTCCTGTAAGGAGACGCAAAGGGACTTACAGTCTCCTTTCTCTTTCCCCCCTCACAACAAACACGCTGTGAGGTAGGTGGGGCTGAGAGTGCACAAGCTAATCTGGTTCACCAGATAAGCCTCCACAGCTCAAGGGGCAGAGCTGGGAATCAAACCCGGTTCTCCAGATTAGAGTGCACCCTGCTCTTAACCACTGTACCACTGGCTCTCCATGTCCTGTTCAAGTGTTGACTGGATCGGCTGTATTAAATGGTATTTTTCCATCTGCCCTCTATCACACATTACTGGTTAGTAACAGCTGCAGTCCAAGCTGAAGACTTGAAGCTTGTGCCCCTGCAGGGAAATTACCCAAACTGGGTGTTAACTTACTGAAAACAAGGAATAATTATTTTAGGACTAACTAAACTAGCACAAAACAGTACACAAACTCTTGAGTTCACCTGAACTCTTCATCAGGATGGATGATGGTAAAACCCCTGTCTGCAGCTTCTGGCGTGGAGGTTGCAACTATTTTGTCTTGCCATTGCTGGATGCAGAAAGATCTGGAGAAACCCAGAGCTCCCACAGTGCAGAAAGACCCACTTGAGACTCTTTGATCTCCCATGCAACTCTACCAGTCAACATAATGATGGCCACAAGCATTTTAAAGGGAATGAGAGATTTGTGGGAAAGTCCATCAGTGGCTACTAGCCATGGTTAGCAAAGGGCAGTAGACCTAGGAATGCTAGTGCTAAGAGACAACATCAGGGGCGTATATACCATGTTGTTGGCCCTTTAGAGTAACTGATTGGTCACCCTGAACTAGATGGACCATAGGGCTGATCCAGCATGGTGTAGTGGTTAAGAGCAGGTGGATTGTAATCTGGAGAACCGGGTTTGGTTCTCCACTCCTCCACCTGAGCAGCAGAGGCTTATCTGGTGAACCAGATGTGTCTCCACACTCCTACATTCTTGCTGGGTTACCTTGGGCTAGTCCCAATTTTTCAGAACTCTCTAAGCCCCACCTACCTCACCAGGTGTCTGTTGTGGGGAGAGGAAGGAAAAGCAGCTTGTAAGCTACCTTGAGTCCCTTTACAGGAGAGAAAGACGGGGTATAAATCCTCTTCTTCTTCTTATGCCTTTCGGTGGTCCTTGATCTGGCCAGTGCACCCCCAAAATGTTACTGCCTTCACAAAAACTGGTTAGCTGCTGAGGACCAGGGCAAAAGCTCCTGGTGACTGGGTGTGGCCAGGATTTGCCCTCCTCTGATTTAGGGACTTCAGATGTGATTAAATGTTTTGGCAGCTTAGTTTAATTAGTAGTTGTCGTATGCAAACAAGCCTCAGGCTGTGCCCCAGTCTACAGGGACAAAGCAGCCAGAGGATCAAGACAGAGCCACACCCTCTGTGAATGAGAAGCCCGCACTCAGCTCCTCTCAATGCTAATAGCTCCGTTTAACCGTTAGGGCCTGCAGCCTCTGACTTAAAGATGCTTAAATGTGCCCGCTGTATACAAACATTCACCGTTTCCCACGCTTCAAACTGCCATGGCAGCTCCTTTGGGTGGGAGGGTAGGTTATCCATTGGAACAGATCCCAAAGATGATGAATGGTGGGCGAAGAACACTCCAGAATGAGGCAGCACCCACACCACTTTTGACAGGGGCTCAGATCCAGCATTGCATAGGGGTGCTACATTGCCCAGGAGGAGGAAGCTGCGGTACACTGTAGCTGGCACATAAAGCGTTTACAAGTCTCGTTGCGGCCTAGAGTTAAACATGCCTCTGTGGTCTTGTGAAGCTATTTCTCCCATACTCAGCATGCAGACCATATGCCCAAGCCAAAATGTACAGCAGAAGGCATTCGAGGGTCACTGTGCCTGACGAGATGTCCGCCTGTCAAGTTGGCTCCTGCTAGCATCACTGATTTTGGCTGAGGTGCCAGCCTACAGCTGTGAAAGTTCAAAGGACTATGCTGCATTTTCCAGCCCCTTATGGTGCCAGCCACGAGTCCACAGTACACCTATGTTGAATCAAAAATTCCCAGCACCCTCCCAAAAGAGCACTTGCTTTGGTGAGGGAAAGGCACTAAACCATTCTCATACTTTGTGCACTTTATAATATAAATTTGCCCAGAAAGGGGAAACAAAGTGGCAGATCTTAATCCAAGCTCCAATAGATTAGTAGGGGGCTGTGTGAATTTGCCAGGCCTAAATCATCACCCAGTCTCTGCTTAGATTTCCCAGCAGCTCCTGTGAAGCTAGACTTTTGGTATGATAGTCGGCCAGCTCTGCTGAGTATGATTTCAGTAACGCACGTAATTGGAGCCTTTAAAATAATGCAAAGGAGTCCAGAGTGTAGGAGGTGAAGCACTTGCCTTAAACATAAAATTCAGCTGTCCAGCCTGGATGGCAAAGTCCTTCCTTTGTCTCCTTGTTTACCCAACCCAAGCAAGTCTAAGAAGAAGAGTTGGATTTATATCCCTCCTTATCCCTGCTGTAAGGAGACTCCAAAGGGTTTACAATCTCCTTTCCCTTCCCCCGTCACAACAAACACCCTGTGAGGTAGGTGGGGCTGAGAGAACTCCAAAGAACTGTAACTAGCCCAAAGTCACCCAGCTGGCATGTGTTGGAGTGTACAAGCTAATCTAGTTCACCAGGTAAGTCTCCACAGCTCAAGTGGCAGAATGGGGAATCAAACCTGGTTCTCCAGATTAGAGTGCACCTGCTCTTAACCACGCTGGCTCTGTCTAAGGTGGAAAGCGTGAGTGGTGTGCACGCAATTTATACAAGACAAATTCACAGCGACTTGCGCTGTATCAACGTCTTGGCTAATAAACAGACTGAGGGATGTAGCACAGGAGATTGCCAAGAGTGGCTGGAAAAAAGAGATTGTGTGCATGACTCAGCATCTTTCGGCAAGCTGCTTGCCTCTTCATGATGCTGACAACCCAGGATGCTTCTGTGCATCTTATCTGTGTTGTTACCCAGAGCATCTTTGGATCGGATGCACTGCTGTTGTCACGGCTCAAGATGCTTCTCTGTATCCTTAGGTTGCAAACTCCCGAATGGCTTTCTGCACAGACATGCGGTGTCCTCTTCATTCACACCACCCACTAACAGGGGACGACAAGAGCAGTAATCCTTTTAACGTGGGGGTTGCTTCTGAACTGCCATCTTTTTTCCAGCTTATCTCAGCCAACAGCAGTGTCTTGGTAGCGCCTTCCATACGAGACTTTTTGGTGGCCTCGCCAGCTGGAAAACCGCCTTCTCCTCCAGAATAACCCAAATCATCATCAGCGATGAAAACAAAATGACAATTTTGGTTGGGCAAATATTCTGTGGAATGAGTGAGCTGCTTTTAAAACATTAAGGGCCGCATTTTGCTAAATTTAAATGTTAAACAGGGCAGGCTAAATTAGCAACTAATGATTGCATAGAGATGCTCATGCATGTTAGAACAGTGGCGTAACGCCAACGGGACAAGTGGGGGCAACGCCCCAAGCGGAGCAGTGGAGGGGGCGTTCCAGAGCGGGGCGGATGGTGCCGCAGCAGGGGCAGGGCGGATGGGTGCTGCGGCAGTGGCGCAGGGCACACATGTGCCCCGGGCACAGTTCCCCCTCTCTCCACCTCTGGGCTAGACAACTGGGGTATCAGTTAGACGGCAACCACTTGCCAATACTCTGGAAATCCTCACCCATGCTGAATCTCCTACCCAGTTATATTGCAGGCCCGCAGTCAACTAGAACATGACAGGAAAAATGGCTGGCTTCGAGTTTTCCCTCACCAGTTTGCTTTCATTGTTGCTGGAATATTTTTTGGGACTGTGTCCCCTCCCACTCTCTATGGAGAGTCAGCAGTGGCATTAGAAAATGCAGATGCACCCTAAGCCTAATGCACATGCGCACAGACCCTAGACACCTCTCAAGCTGGCCCACCTTTTCTTCCTCCACTTTATGAGGAAAGTGTGTGTCTGTCTCTTGCACTGTGCCTCTAGCTTTCCATACTCTTGGTATGGCTCTTCAGTGCAATGGTAGGAATCCAACAAGCACCCCAGGCTCAGAATGCACTGCCCCAGATATGCACAAAACGGATCCTCCTATTGCTTGTGTTGCCAGTGTGGTGTGGTGATTAAAGTGTCTAGGATCTGGGAAACCCAGATTTAAATCCCCACTCTGTCATGGCAACTTGCTGAGTGAGCTTGGACCAGTCACACACTCTCAGCCTCAACCCCGGCAAGTATTCAGATGGGAGACCTCAAAGGGATACCTGAGGCACAAATCAGAGGCAGGCAATGGCAAACCATCTTCAAACGTTTCTTGCTTTGAAAACCCCACATGGTTGCCATAGGTCAGCTGTGACTTGACAGCAAAATGACACACTCACACACACATTTATTGCTGTGTTGCGATAAACCACTGCCTGGTGGTATGTGCACCTCACTAAAGGCCTTTTGTTCATTCCTTTAGCTGGACAGAATGTTTGGGCCCCACTTTGAAGCAAAGCGGCTTTGGGCTCTGAGGACTGACGCAGCCGCCTGTCTGAAGTATTGCTGACCTTTCCTGAGTTCAAGGAATGGACTGAAGGATTTAGGTTTCGAGGTGTTTTGAAGCAGAGACCCAAGCTGGGTTGGTCTGCAAAGAGAAGCCCCACTTGACATTGGAGCAGTTGCTGCCAGTGGCGTATCTGCTGGGGACATGGGATCACCCATGTCCCCAGTGCAGGCATTTTGGTCATGTGGGGGCGCCGGACCATGTGGGGGCCGCAGCCACCAAGCTCCACTCCCTCCTGCCTCCAAAGCCAGAGTTTTTGAAAGCACTGAGTCAGCTTTCTCATTTCTCAGCTGTCCTTTCCTCGAACTCCAGTATGGTGTAGTGGTTAAGAGCAGTTGGACTCTAATCTGGAGCGGTGGACTCTTATCTGGTGAAGCAGATTTGTTTCCCTGCTCCTACATTCCTGCTGGGTGACCTTGGGCCAATCAGTTCATTCAGAACTATCTCTCTCCACCTACCTCACTTACAAGGTGTCTGTTGAGGGGCAAGGAAGGGAAAGGGCTTGTAGGCCACCTCGAGTCTCCTTACAAATTCAAACTCCTCTTCTTCATTACCCCTTTGATCTATGCCTCTTGCCTGCTCTCAACCCAAGTGTTTTTCTTTTATTGATCAATATATAGTCCTGCTAAAAACACCACAAAGTACAATTCAGACTACAAAGCTGACTGCAATTCCGGGCTTCTGCCAGCATTAATCAATGCCCTCTTGTAGGTGCTTCCAAAACACTGGGGAGAATTTTCCTGGGTGAGAGGCCCCGGAGACTTGATGTATCAGTGGCTTTGTTTGCAGAATGTGAAGTTCACATACTTGGTCCTCCCCCCCCCCCCCCTTATTATGGAACTCATGTGCAGAGTGGAAACAGACACTGTGTCATTTTCCAGTGCCCCAAGTCACACAAAACATTCTCCCTGCAAGTTACTGGTCCCATGGGGTGGAGTGGGTGGCAATCATTGAGCTTTGACTTTCAGGGCAGGAGGAGGATCCGGCCCAGTCTCAATTGGGGCTTGTCTGAGACAGCTTTGGTCAGTATTTCAGCCTCCAAGTGTCCATTTGCTCCCATGTAGCACAAGAGAAGACATGAACAGCCAGTTTTGCATAGTGGTTAGAGTATCAGATTAAGATTGGAGAAGTCTGGCTTCCAATCCTCTCTCTGCCAGGAAGCCTGTTGGTTGACCCAGTGCCTGCCTCTCCTTCTCAGCCTAACTTGTCTCACAGAGTTGTTGCGAAGTTAATATTGAAGAAGGGTGAAGCAGATATACGGTCCAGAGGTCCTTGGAGGAAGGCAGGGATAAAAATGTGATGGAAATTGTGAGTCAGAATTCCCAAACTCATGTCTTCCGTCTCAGGGTTTTTTTAAAAAAACAATTCTTGATAGAATATTTCCTAGTAAGAAACTGAAAATGTTTGGACTGTGAGGGTGTTTGCAGTGGGTTTACTTTTTTCACACTTGGATCTGAGAGACCCAGGTTTGAATTCCTGGTTTGCCAGGGAAGCTTTGGCCAGTGACCTTCTTTCAGGCTGACCTCCCTCACAGGGTTGTTCTTTTTAAGAGAGAGAGAGAGAGAGAGAGAGAGAGAGAGAGAGAGAGAGAGAGAGAGAGAGAG
>NC_059430.1:125871556-125893630 GCF_021028975.2 Sphaerodactylus townsendi
GCCGCGCTGAAAGGCCTGGACGGCGGGGAGAAGGGAGGATTGGGGGGCAGCGAGACCGCTGAAGCATAGATACCACATGTTTAATTAAAGCCTGTTTGAACAGAGTGCACGTGAGATGCCCCGGGGGCTTGTTGCAACTGAAAGAGAGCAACGCCTGGAGATACGCTTGCACCAGGCAAACCGCCCCGCTTAGTCGATGTTCTTCCTCCCCGCTCCGCGCACTTTGCCAACCTATGGGGATTTGCACCTGTGGAATGAACGGGGCTCGCAGGAGTGCACGGCTGCTCCACATGCGTGCACCAAGACGGAAGGGGGCACGTCAAGAATCTCACTGGCTTTTTCGCAGCAGAGGCGCTAATGCGGCCAGTCCCAAACCCGGCTGGCTTTAAAAATAATCTTTCTGCTGTGCTCACACGAGTTCCAGTAAATGCATGTACAATCTGTGCCCAGTGTACGCTTGATTCTTCTTTATACGAGCGATGGTTAATTCTCACGTTATGTTCAAGGAACTGGAGTGTGATGGGAGCACCACCATTTATCCAGATATTTGAACATAAGAACATAAGAACAAGCCAGCTGGATCAGACCAGAGTCCACCTAGTCCAGCTCTCTGCTACTCGCAGTGGCCCACCAGGTGCCTTTGGGAGCTCACATGCAGGATGTGAAAGCAATGGCCTTCTGCGGCTGTTGCTCCCGAGAACTTGGACTGTTAAGGCATTTGCAATCTCAGATCAAGGAGGATCAAGATTGGTAGCCATAAATCGACTTCTCCATAAATCTGTCCAAGCCCCTTTTAAAGCTATCCAGGTTAGTGGCCATCACCACCTCCTGTGGCAGAATATTCCAAACACCAATCACACGTTGCGTGAAGAAGGGTTTCCTTTTATTAGTCCTCATTCTTCCCCCCAGCATTTTCAATGAATGCCCCCTGGTTCTAGTATTGTGAGAAAGAGAGAAAAATTTATTTGGCCACGGTTTCATTTGGAAACTGAACATGGTTTGGTCTCTATTACAAACAAGGGGCTCTATAGTGCTATATTTAGCACTCTATATTAGCACATGGGCTTTATCGGTGTTCTCTGTTAACGTGTGAACCTGACTGTAGAAGCAAAACAGAAAACAAAGGCCCCTTCCGCACACGCAAAATAATGTGTTCTCAAACCACTTTCACAACTGTTGGCAAGTGGATTTTGCCATTCCGCCCAGCTTCAAAGAGCACAGAAAGCAGTTTGAAAGTGCATTATTCTGCATGTGCGGAATGAGCCTTAGATTACGTGAACAGCCAGGAGACTAGAATTATGCTTAGATTGTGGACTTTCCATTGTAAGAGTCAAGGAAATCCCTTGTTTGAAAACCCTTCCACCACACCTAACAACGCTGCAGCACAGAAAGCTAACTCCTCAGACAGACGTTTGGCCTGGCTTCCTCTACCGTACTTGGTTCCTGGATGCAGCGAAGCTCTCTCCCAGGGAAACTTTTCAGTTGCCAGACCCCACCCCTCCCCACCACACATCTCTGTGGTTTCACTGCCACATGCATTGTTTACATGAACATTCAGGTGCGGAGCTGAAGTCCAGGTCACCTGAAAACCAATCAGCTTCACAAATGGGTAGAAAGGCACCGAGAAAGGTTCAAATTCAATGCAAGGCTACACTTTGTTTTAACTCTGGGCTAGTGCATGAAACTCACAAACATCACCCAAATCTCTGGGTTGTCTTCAGGGTGACTGACGTGCTTTTCTGGCTGACTGATGTGAGCTTTTGGAAAACAGGCAGGGCAAAGTGGGATTTTCCCACTGCACAAGGATTGTCACTGCAGGACTGAAGGCAAGCTACGGCAGCCATATTGTGGCGGCACCCCCCACATTGTGCCAGAATTCCAACGGCGCCCCCAGGCTTTAAAAGGTGGGGGACCCCTGTGCTAGACTCAACGCCCCACACAGACCAGCCGGCACTGCGGCAAAGACAAAACTAGGAAACAAACCAAGACGTGTGTTTGCACTTCAGTCTAACTGCGGTTAATAAAACCCAACTTTGGTTTGCACACTTCGGTTTGCACTGAGACATTCATGCTGACAGTTTTACAAACTCTTGCTCATTCCGCACATGCAGAATAATGCACTTTCAAACTGCTTTCAGTGCTCTTTGAAGCTGTGCGGAATAGCAAAATCCACTTGCAAACAGTTGTGAAAGTGGTTTGAAAACACATTATTTTGCGTGTGCGGAAGGGGCCTCTGTAAAAAAACACGGGTTTGCGTGCTGTCTGAATGGAGCCTGTGAGTTTAGGGTCTAAAGAAGGGGTCTTCAAACTATGGCCCTCCAGATGTGCATGGACTACAATTCCCATCAACCCTTGCCAGCATGGCCAAGTGGTAGGGCTCATGGGAATTGTAGTCTATGAACATCTGGAGGGCCACAGTTTGACGACCCCTGGTCTAAAGCAAGGAACTGCTAGCAACAAGTCCTCCTGGGTGTTAAATGGATTGTCAGAGCACGTGGAAAGCAGGCCGGTCCAGGAGCAAGACACGCTTTTGTCAGCGTCCATCCAACGTGAGGCAGAGCTGAATTAACAGCTCCACTTTTGGGGGTCTGGGCTTTTCTTAGTGGATTCCTTTCCGCTTCCAACGAAGAAACCGACCCAGACGACTTCAGGGATTGCCGCCCACGAAACTGTGCAAGCTGGCACTCAAATCCCGCCATGGCCCACGCGTGGGTCTCAATTCTCTCAGCAAGGCAAAACCCAGGCGTTGGCCACGATCCCTTAGCTGCATGCCGGCCCCTCCTGCTTCGCGAAGATGTCTGAATCCCTCCTATGATCGATCGGCAGGAAAAATAAAACTTGTCTACCTCGCCGAGAAAGGGGGAAAGGCTCTCGGTTGCCATAGTAGCAAGCCCAGCTTCCTGGGCAAGACAGACACTGAGATGTCGAGTATACGGTAACCGCAGGGGTACCAAAAAGATGGGGCAGGCAACAGTTCAGACACAATTTGAGACAGGAA
Source organism: Sphaerodactylus townsendi (assembly GCF_021028975.2). Lineage (NCBI taxonomy): Eukaryota > Metazoa > Chordata > Lepidosauria > Squamata > Sphaerodactylidae > Sphaerodactylus > Sphaerodactylus townsendi. The sequence goes on from NC_059430.1 coordinate 125,874,555, forward strand.
TCCAAGTCTGGGGCTTCAGTTTGGCAGCTTCTGGTCTTAGGTGGACGGATTTATGGGCCAGAGTTTCGAGCGCAGCCAAAACCTCTTTTTAGAAATTACAATCAAGGGAGGAAGATACGCTGCAACCGTGTACTCCTTTAGAATACAAAACTAGGTTAGCTAACACCAGACACACAGATGGGATCTTGTGAATAGGGCAGTGGTGGTGAACCTTTGGCACTCCAGATGTTATGGACTACAATTCCCATTAGCCCCCGCCAGCATGGCCAATTGGCCATGCTGGAAGGGGCTGATGGGAATTGTAGTCCATAACAACTGGAGTGCCAAAGGTTCGCCACCATGGGAATAGGGCATTAGCGTGAGTCTGGCACAGGGTGTCCTCTAGGACTAGCTAGGCCAGACACGGTGCCCGGGGTGCCACGGCACTCACCAGGTGTTTTTAGAACGTGGGTGGGGCCAGGTGAGGTTTTTGCCCAGAAGGGCATATGATTGGCTGTGCGGATTTTTAAAAAATTCCACTTTGGCAGTAGCGGCCACCACAGCACAAGCGTATTCAGTGCTTGACCACAGGTAAACTTCGGCACCCGTATTATGGCTGGCTCACCGTGCGGAGCCATAATACCATAAGTGTCCACAGACCCAATAAGGCTGAGGACCCCTGATCTAAACCAGGGGTCTGCACCCTGCGGCTCTCCAGATGTTCATGGACTATAAATCCCATCAGCCCCTGCCAGCATGGCCAATTTGGCAGGGGCTGATGGGATTTGTAGTCCATGAACATTTGGAGAGCCGTAGGTTGCAGACCCCTGGTCTAGACAGACTGTGGACAAGCAAGTTCTCCCAAAATCTGGGTGGAGAAGAATGGCAGACAGCTTTTCCACTCCCGTGGTACAAAAGTGGTTCCCTGCAACATGCCCCAAACCACCGTCCTGGTAGGTTTTCTTTTTCATTCACTAGTTTTACCCTCATCTGCCTAGCTCCCAAAAGGTATTAAGACCTAGTGTAATTTTCAACTTTCTGGAACGAAAGGCAGGTTGCAAGTGCGAAGCTTCCGCACTGCAACGGACGTATAGCTGATGTAGTCCTCATTAAATGGTGCGTACTTGACTCCGTGCAAAAACCACAAAATGTTGCCCAGGCGTGGGTCGTGGAAGAACCTATATAGTCCTCCATCACCCAGAGGAGGAGGAGGAGGAGGAGGAGGAAGAAAAAGAAGAAGAAGAGGAGGAGGAGGAGGAGTTTGGATTTATATCCCCCCTTTCTCTCCTGCAGGAGACTCAAAGGGGCTGACTAATCTCTTGCTGCCTCTTCCCCCCTCACAAATTTAAAACACCCCTGGGTGAGGTAGGTGGGGTTGAGAGCCTTTGAGCAGCTGCACTAGGGCCTGCCGTCACCCAGCTGGCGTGTGTGGGAGTGCACAGGCTAATCTGAATCAAACCTGAGAATCTGAATCAAAGCTGGGAATCAAACCCAGTTCCTCCAGATCAGAGTGCACCTGCTCTTAGCCACTGCTCTTAGCCACTACGCCACTGCTGATGGAGACGCAGATGCATCGGCCGGGGGGGGGGGGGTAATAGAAACTCCCTTGTGTACAAGTTCTCCAGTGGAGCTGGGAACCTCGCCCCGCAAGGCGAAGGCAAGAGAGGCCAACCCCGCGCTTGCTCCCGGAGTGGCTCGTGGCCTGCTCTCTTTCTCATGCGAATGATGAAATTTTGGCTCTTTCCTCTTCACAGTGGAGGTGGGATGAAAGGGGGAAATTACATTCAGGCAGATTTGGGGCACCTGAGGCCAGGTGGATGAGGATCATCAGTCAGCACTGGCCTAGGGTACAACCTGTTTGCACACAATTAAAAAGAGAGAGAGAGAGAGAGAATATAAGGCAAGCGATTCGCGTTAACTTGGAAGTTTCAGCTGGAACGGTTAAAATAAAAACAGGGTGACTCAACCCAGCCCGGAAGACAAAATCCAGTAAAATGAGGCAGATTCAATACTAAAACATCTGATATATTTGGATTTCTTTTCCCGCATTGTCCCAGCGGTCGGCATAGGTAACAGAATGAATCAGTCGCCTGTAAATCTCCTTGGCCTGACTTCTAAAGTTCCTCACCAAGGAAGGGCAGTAGAAGACTTATATATTGTATTTTTTCACCAGGCGATGATGACTCTTCCCTCCACTTCATCCTTCACTTACAAATGCCAAAGAGTTCAGTTCCAGGGGTCTCGCAAACCTGGCGGCTCTCCAGGTGTTCATGGACTAGTACCCCTGATCAGCTCCTGCCACTATGGCCAGCCTTGGTGGCAAGAACTGTTCACCAGTGGCGGATTTTGCCATTCCGCACGCCTGCAGCTGAGTTTTACCTGAAAGCAGTTATCGAGTGCATTATACTGCATGTACGGAATGAGCCATAATAATCAAGGCAGGTGTAGAACAGCTACTGTCATTAATATTATTCCCATTCGTACTCTTGAAACTCACTAGGTGAGTACTATTTCCACCAATATCTTCTTACTCACAAACATGCAAAAAATTATTTTCTGGTGGCACAATCGCCAGGTGCTGGCTATAAAACCTCTAGATTAGGTTTTTATTTTGGCAGTCCTTTGTCAAGCCAATCTGAAATGTACAAATACAAGTGTCAATATATAAAAGTCTATCTAATCCTTTCATTTTCAAATAATTAACAAAAACCCAAAGAACCCTCCCATATGCAATCTCTGCCAGAATTGTTGTACATAGTATTCTTTTTCCTCATCTCCAGTATTAATACAACTGTTTTTTCATACACTATAAACCTCCAAATTTTCACATAAATAACAATACAACACTTCTTTTTGTTGTAAAAATTCAATTTACCGAAGCTTCCAAATTGAATTTCAAATTTCAAATGAATGGCTCTTCTTCTAATCTAATCTAGAGGTTTGATAACCATGTACCTGACGGGGTGAACTTTACCCGGAAATAATTCTTAAATGTTTGTGATAGAAAGATAATGTTGAAATTTGATACTCAAATTAGTGAGCGAGTACACATGGGTGTAATATTTGTGACAGTGACTGGGAATCAAAGGCGGTCAGAGTCCAACACTATAACCCCCCCAGCTCGAGCCCTGTACCACCCAGCTTGTCATTTCCATTTCTCCTGTTTAAGCGACTTATCACAACACTGCTTATAGATGTGAAACCCAATTCAGAATCCAATTCTCAGTGGTTCCTAACCTTTTCCCCCCTTGCTCCAAGCATAACCGGCAGACTGGGATCTCACCCGCAGTGCAGGAACAAGACGTGGGGGGCATGCCATTGCCTCAGTAAGACCTTTTTCGGTTTATGCTGTCGTTTGGTTCGGCCCTCACATGCACAATGTCGCACTTTCAAAACTGCTTTCAGTGCTCTTTGGGAAGCCGAAGTGAATGGCAAAATCCACTTGCCAATAGTTGTGGTGCGTGGCTTTGTTCGCATTGTTTTAGTGCGAAAGCGAAGGGCCGCCAGTAAAGGCCATTGTTCCAACATGCGGTAACTGCACCGGCTAATTGCTGCAAGCATCGGTCTTTGGACGGCTCCAGTGGTATTTGCGTTCCTAGCACATCTAATTTCCCTTAACAAAGGATCTCCCTTTATTATCAAGCACAACGGCTTTGAAGCCAAACACAGGCCCGGTCGCAAATTCATGATGGCCGCAAACTAAAAGAAGAAGAGGCGCCCGGCCCTCCGATCATCGATAAGCAACTCCTGCAGCGGGTGACGTGTCAGGCCAAGGGGCCATAGGAGTCTACACTTTTTGGAGGCCTCCCACCTTCTGCTGCCCCCTCCCATATATCTGGTCCTGGAGTTGTCCCTGCTTAGCTTCACCACTGCCTTGTAAAAGCAGGGGAAGGGCTATCATCACCTGGCCCAGTTCTGTGGCCTAAGACATTCTGGGAGCTCAGGGATCGCCACTGACTGGAGTCCAATCCCCTGACTACTGTACATCCAGAATGCCTTTCTCCCTTCAAAGCACTCACCGCCTCAGAGCATGGACAGAGTGCCCCTCAAAAGAGCTAGGTTTTGGCCTTGGGATCAGGTGTCTCCTCTGTCTCTGCCAAGGAAGCAGGAAAAGTACCATCACAAATAACATAATCCCTTCTGACGGTTTTACGTCTTCCTCTTCTGGGAACTGGTCAGAAGACGTGTTCTGGCTGGAGTATAATCCAATTCTGCCCAAAATCTTTGGAAGCAGGGGATTATTTCATACTGCCAGTGCCCAGGAACCCCAGGGATAGGACTGGCACTGCCGTAATTACCACCACCTTGGATCTTCCGCTTTGAGAAATATTTCACATTTCCTGATGCCAGCTTCCAAATAAAGACAGGGCAGGCCTTGTGTTCTCCACGCCTGGCGAAGTAGCTTCTCCTCTTTAGCCTTGTTTCCAGGCTATCAAGATAGGCCTCCGGCCCTCTGTGGAACCATTTAGGCTGGCCTGGCCACAATGACAGAGGCGTGCCGGGAAACGAGTGTCAGGGCTGACCCAAATTCCGTGGCCAGGTTGCTCAAGGGCTGCCAATCCATCCCCAAAGCACCTGCATGGCTAATGGTATCAATGCACTAATGTTCCCAATATTCAGTATACAAACATTTGGGAAACAATTACAAACCAGTTTTCATACATTTTGTAAACATATAAACTGTATAACACAAACAAATCTCTACTTATAGCTTCTATTACAAAGAAACCTAAACCAAAACAGGTCACGCCACAAAAGGCCTCACAAACGTACCAATATTAAAGAATATCTACGTGGGCCTTCCAGTTTTCTCACTACCTCCATATGATTTACCAATTATAAGCACCATCTGGCCAATGAACATTTATTTACCGCGAATAACTATTCATTAACTGGCCTGCCCTCCACAAAAGGTCTCTTCTGAATCCTTAAGTAGGAAACTATCGGGGTGGCCTTTTTGCTGGCAACATAATCCTTGAGTGTTTGTGCATGTAAGTGGAACCGCGTTCTTTCTTCCATTTTAACATTGATTTCCTTCCTTAATTTGGATCTATTCCATGACTCCTGGCCTTTGTCCTCACCATCCACAATTATCCAAAAGTCTGTTACTTTCATCACATGGACATTGTTTAATGTTAATTTTAATATGCGAGCCCCTCCCAGAAGGACCATTTGGCTTATGGAGAGCAGCAGTGGCGTAGTGGTTAAGAGTGAGGTGCATTCTAATCTGGAGGAACCACTTTGATCTCCCCGTTCTGCCTCCTGAGCCGTGAGGCTTATCTGGGGAATTCAGATTAGCTCAAAGCAATCTCTACACGCAAACACACCAAGTGATCTCAGGCTAGTCATAGCTCTTTCTCTGAGCTCTCTCTGCATCACCCACTTGAGAGGGCCAGTTGTGAGGGGGGAAGGGTAAGGAGATTGTGGGCTCCGCCGAGTCTCCTCACAGGAGATAAAGGGGGGACATAAATCCAAACTCTTCTTCATCTCTTCTATGCTGCTATGTAATAAGACTGTGTGGAGATTGTTTCAGCATGCTATGCTATAAAGACCTATACAGCATAAAAGCTTCATTTGTAGTTGTTGAAGTATATACAAGTATATATACACACACACACACACACATATATACATGAGAGAGGAGCATATATATATATATATATATATATATATATGCATGTACATATATAGAGAGAATATATATATAGAGAGAGAGAGAGAGAAAAATAGATATATAGAAAGAGAGAGAAAATATAGATAGATAGATAGATAGAGCAGAGAGAGAGAGAGAGAGAGAGAGAGAGAGAGAGAGAAATATATATATATAGCAGCAGAGAACATATATATAGAGAGAGAGAGAGAAAAAAAATATTAGGAGACATTGCATATTAATGCCATTAGCCAGATAGGTGCTTTTTTAGATGGTTATACTGCAACGTAACATGGTGAATTACCACCGTCCATAAGGAAAATCACCAATGTGCTTTTCGCTTGTACAGCCTATTCTGCCAGTGTGCTCTTACAGAGGTACTACACATGCCCCCCCCCTAGCTTCCCAAACCTTTCCCACCCAGGGTTTGCCAACTCTGGGTTCTTTGGAGAACAGGGGCAGAGCCAAGAGATGCCAGCTTCAGCAGGGCACAAGGCCATCGTAGGTCCCACCATTTTGTCCAGGTGCAGAAAGCAAGCAGAACCCTGCAAACCAGGAAGTTGTGCCAAGCGTACATCTGTGCGGCGAAAACACCTGGCATATGCACATGTGGGGCATAATTAACAGGTCAAGGAAATAGGGGCAGCAGGCCTGCTGGAAGAAAGGAAAACAGAGACAGGCGCTTGGGCCTGATAGCAACCATCGAAAGCAAGGGGCTGGAGCCCACCAAGAGGGGAATCCAAGCCAAGGGCAACGCAGCTCTTGGGCATTGAGTGTGGCGCTTTTCCTCAATAAGACACCGTGAAAACTCCCTCCTGGATTGCATTCCTCTACATAACTCTTTGCTACGGGCAGAACGGGCGGTGCCATACAATCTCGTGACAAACGGGCCAATCTGGATCCAGGCTGCTCAAGATGCACAGAGTTCTGCCAGAGGTAAGGGGAAGGCGAACTCCGCTTCACTTCCAAATCGGCACATTCTGCCACCAAAACAGAAACGTTCCTAGTCATAAGAACAGGCCGGGATCGAAGGGGGATTTGCTATCATTCAAGGACAAGTTTGCATTTCAAGCTAAGCTAAGAGTGGACCCTTTAAAAGCAGGAGGAATAAAGTCGCCTGCAGCCCAAGAGTGAAATTATTGTGTCCAGCCAGGGACGTGAGGGGTATAGATTTTTTTATTGGCTAAACAGTAGGGCCACACTCACTCTCGCCTGTAGGGCATGGGCTACGCCTCCCCAAGCCTACCTCTCGCCTAGCGCTTACGGGGCATCCCATTTGAAATAATGGAGGATGGGGCACTCCCTTTGGGAGTCCATAGCTTTGGACTCCCTGGACCAAACTTCACAAAACCTGGGAGGTATCATCAGGAGACTCTCCTGATAATTAGCACCCCAGGTTTGGTGAGAAGCTTGGTTCTAGGGGGCCTGCTTATGGACCCTCAAAGGTGTAGCCCCTATCTTCTATTAGCTCTCTATTGGAAACAATGGAGGATGGGGTATTCCCTTTGGGAGTCCATAACTTTGGACCTCCTGAACCAAAACCCTACCAAACCCGGGTAGCATCATCAGGAGAGTCCCCCAAACAATCCCTGAGTGCTATGCCATGAAGCCCAAACAATGCGCCTGCCTGTAGGCCAAAAACCTGTAAAAGCACTAAAATGTTTTTAAAACCCACAAAATGGTGGTTGGAGCTGTGGACATGAATGGGGGGGTTCAAAACCCAGAGGAACCCCCCCATTTGAAGGCCCATGTGGGTCTAGTAGCACACGGTGGGTAAATCTCTAAGGGCAAGTACCAAAGAAAGAAAAAGCGCAACTCCAACTCAGGGTGGGGGTTCACTGAGGGCAGGAGAGAGATGATATCATTGGGATTGTGCAACCAACGTTACGATTTCAGCCAAGTCACTGCCGTGTGACTGTTCCAGGGGGGGGGCAAGAGGGCGCGTCCAAAGGTAAATGCTTGCCCAAGAGCCACACCCGGCCTCTGTGGGTGAAGAGGCTGGTCCCTCATGCCAGCTTGGCCAGCTTGCGAGAGTCAAAAGTTGCCGCCTCCCATTGAAAACAGTTTCCTTTTAAATGCTCAAAAGTGCGCAGGGAGAGCTCAACTCCTATGGGGCACCTTAGTCAGGCTTCCTCAAGCAAGTGTTCACCAACACACTGCCGCATCTCCAGGCCAAGTTGGCGGGGGCTTGTGCCTTTGGCAGGCGTAAAAGACATCGAGACTTGTCTCTCGGCCTGTCCAGAGGGAAAACAAAGCGCTCACTTGGCGCTGGGATGCCCGTGACCCTGAATGTCGGCACAAAACATGCTGCTGCTCCCTGATTCTGCAGGGGGAGCCAGTGGAAGGAGCCAGTTGCTACACAGAATCCGACACCCCACCCATGCGCAAGCACGGAAGACACTCCAGTGCTCCCACAGCAGCTGCATGCCTGTGGTTCATACCCCACACAGCAGTTAACCACTCCTGGGTTCACAGTGCCTTCCCAAAGGAAGTGGTTTCTCCTTGTCTGCTTTCTTAAATACCTTCACAAACCAGCCTGGGGGTGCGGACCGTCCCCAGAAATATCCAGCCAGGAACTGGAAAGTGTTAAAGCTGGCATCTGCTGATTCCTGTGTTGCTTTTGTTGTTGCTGATGCAAAGTCACCATCTGTGAGAATCATCAAGTCTGGCACACCCAAAGGTTCCCCACAGACCTTTCCTCTGATGTATCATCAAGAAGTTTATGAAATCTCCCAGGCTCTGTAATTAGGCTGCTAATGGTTACAGATGGGCAACATATATGGATAGAAACAAAATAACATCCTCTAATCCCCAGCCATCGTGAAGTTCTTGGAATTAAAACCGAAGTTACACGCTTTAATCTCACTCTGTGAATTCAGGGTGATCTTTTTTTCCATCTCTCCCCTGTTTTTTTTAATTCAACAACAATAATTTTATTTCCAAGTATTTAAAAATACCTAGAGCATTGCCAGACATTTTTGAAATGCAAATCAAGAGCACATTCAAAGCGCAGATAGGAAGACTATACAGAAGCATACATTACTTAGAAAGTTCTGTCACTTGTATAAGAAAAATTCCGCTACTTTTTCCAACATAATGACATCTGTGTTATTTAACAGTAGCTCCACAACAGAACAGTCAGAGTCAATTTCAGATTTGTCTAGGGCCAGCCTACAGAGAAATTCCTAACGCCCACATATCTCGGACAGTCAAGAATATGTGAGCAAGAGTCTCCACTTGGTTTTAGCAGCGTGGACAAACCCGGATCCCGGAGAGGGATGGATAAGCAGCTTACCCTCAGCAATGGCCGACGGCGTCTTGGATCTGGCCCCTGTGATAATCCATCTCTGCTGTGGCCCACATAATAATTCAAGATATTTCCGCGGCTATGCAGCTCCTGTTCCGGTATTATTCTGACAGAGAGGGGTGAGTATGATTGACGGTTTGCCCTGCAACAAGATATTTATTCCTGTTCTGGGTAGCGCCGTAAGCAACATGCCTTTATTGGCCAAAATAAACATACAAAACAAGCATACTACACCTTCCAGTGTTCTAGAAGTTTACTTTTCAAGGTTTGGAAAATTTCTCTGGGTGTCACAAGTGCAGAGATCTTCCAGTAATAAACCTATTGAGTAACAAATTTTTTTCCAACAACCACCTTAAGTGAGGTAGGTTAGGCTCAAAGAGGGCAACTGCCTTGAGGGAAGAAAGGGAGTTTCTTCACTGAGTGGGGATGCCCTAATCTGGCATTCTACCTGCTCCTACTCACACTGTCTCACAAAATTGAAGCCGCTTCAACGATTGGGCGATAAAATGCTTGTATACCACGCTTTGACGGAAGGCCAAACACACTTTGTTATCCCAAGCAATAGCAAATTATCTGTGTCCGGGGATGCAAAAAGGAAGCAAAGCCAAACGCACCCACCGAGCTCCACATCAAGGGGAGAGGCACAACCAGAGAGGTTTTTGTGGGGCAACTCTGTCGTACCGTTATCGCACTTCATATACGCTATACGACTGCAGACCCTGTTCTGGCTATGATTTTAACCAGTCAAGACAAGCCCGCATTCCTTACGTAGTGACACACAAAGTCTCTAAAAGCTTCAGGTACATAAAGCGCGTTTCAGATTGCCAATCAGCGTTAATTTACGATCAAGAGATCCGTCAACAGCCACTTAACGGCATGTTTACATACGAATGCAAAAACTAATACACAGAGATGAAAATTCACAGCCCTTAAGGCCGTACTAAATACCGCAGCGTTATTTCAAAAGTTTGGAATGTCTGCTTTCTGACGGCCAAAAGTTCAGCCCAGCATTTGGCCATGTTAGGGGTGATCTCATTGGAGGAGATCGGCAAGGAGCATGTGTCGAATTTGAGACATCGGGAACGGATGTCCTTATAAAACGGGCAATATAATAGAACATGTTCCATGGTTTTGACAGCATTCAACGGGCAGGAACAGACACTGAGGGTAGAGAATATGTAAGTATCTCCCTTCAAGTAATGCGTAGGTCAGGTAATTAAAACGGGGTAGGGAGAAAGCTCTACTGTATTTGGGGACTTCTAAAGCACAAAGATGCCCTGTTTCCCCGAAAATAAGACATCCCCGGAGAATAAGACGTAGTCGAGGTTTTGCTGAAGTGCTAAATATAAAGCATCCCCCGAAAGTAAGACGCAGCAAAAGTTTATCGGGTTGGAAGCACGCCCGTCGCAACAGAACACCAGAGCAGTGCAGCCATGGAGCCGAAAAATAAGATACCCCCTGAAATAAAGTATTATGAGCGCATCTTTGGGAGCAAACACATAAGACACTGCCCTATTTTCGGGGAAACAGTTTTGCTGGCACAACATTTTGGCCATGACCGCCTACCACCAGATAGAGACGTCCCCCAGCCCTGCTAAGAACCAATTCCTTAAGACGGGAAGAGTTTCGCATTGTGCTCAGCGAAAGAATAAAAACCATGACTGCGCAAATGCCCACTTGCCAAGTCGTGGAGAGAACAAACAACTTGCACTTAGCCTTCAAAGAAGGGATCTAGCTTAACGGCCCTATGTTTCTATCATTATGAGCCACCCAAACCCTGAATCTCACAAATATTCCCCTAAAAAGATATACATTCTGAAGCACAGAAAGCTTGGGAGAAAGATTATTTCCATGGCTAAATGCTCTGTTAAGTCACAAACAGACACATTATTATAGCAACTGATAAATATGCACGCTTGTTCATACCGTTACAAATGGGGAAGGTGGACGCGGGAAATATCCTAGGCCGCTCATGTGGAGCTCACCTGGCAACTACAGCGGCAGGCTCGGATCTGGGAGACTCACTTTTGAATCCCTGTTCTGCCACGACACCTTGCAGGATCTCCTTGGCCCACACTCTCAGTCTAACCTACCTCAAGGGGTTGTCGTGAGAATAAAATGGCAACGGGGAGAACAGCGTAGGCCACTTGGAGGCACCGCCGAGAGAAAAGTGAAGTATTTGAAGCAAATGAAAACGGCAGAAAAACGCAATCTAGAAAACGTCACAGGATATAAACACACCCAGCCACCAACGAGAATATATTGCTCTTCCTCGACCTCCGTGATGCCCGAAGCGAATTCACGGAGGGACTAGACAACAGTTCAGTGTTTTCCTTAAAAACAGGCTGCTGTCTTGCCCTCTGGCAAGCTGTTCCATAGGGCTGGGCCAACGAGGCACAAACTGATATAGGGGATAAACAGCAAATCAGCCTCAGAAGCGCATAGAGGCAGAGCCAGAGCTGTAGCAAGGGGAAATTGCGCCCAGGCACGTGTGAGCCCTGCACCCCTGCCACGCCCCTGCAACAGCGCGCCCCCGGTGCAAGACGCCCCACCCTGCCCCCTGGAAGCTACATGTCTGGAGAGAACAGTTCCTTAAAACTGCCCCCTGGAAGCTACGTGTCTGGAGAGAACAGTTCCTCAAAACTGACCTCACCAGCTTTTCACACTGCAGAAGGAACCGCATGATGTACAATACAAGCGCAACACAAAACCATGTTTGAGCACTAGAACTCAAGAAAGGAAGAAAAAGAAATCAGATGTGACAACCGGTACATACCGCATTTCCCCAAAAACGAGACAATTGCACAATTTCTTGCTCCAAAAGATGCAGTTAAATATTCAGGGGATGTCTTATATTTTGCTCACACACACCCCACCATGACCAGATCAGCTGCACCGGGGAATCTGTAACTAGGGCTTATTTTTGGAGTAGGGCTTATATTTCAAGCATCCCTCTAAAAATCCCGAAAAATCATGCTAGGGCAGTGATGGCGAACCTTTTCGAGGCCGAGTGCCCAAATTGCAACCCCAAACCCACTTATTTATCGCAAAGTGCCAACACAGCAATTTAACCTGAATACTAAGGTTTTAGTTTAGAAAAGCAGCGGCCCCGGGCCTGCCATTACTTGGGGAATAAGCTTGGTATAGTCGACGGTGAGTTTGCTGGTATTTTAAGCAACCATGCAACTCTTCCAACGGGTGAATCACGATCCTAGGAGGGTTTACTCAGAAGCAAAGCCCCACGTCAAAGCAAACCCATGGATTACTCCCAGGGTGAACGGACTGGCCACTTTTATTTTTTTTGCATGAAAATCAGTGGGGTTTAACAGCGCTTAGCAGGGTTACCTACACTGCTTCCCCAAAAGTAGGTCTTAGGTTTAATGCTAATAATAGAGCCCAGGCCAGCCTAGATGTGTGTGTGGGGAGGGGAACTCTGTTTGCACGTGCCCACAGAGAGGGCTCTGAGTGCCACCTCTGGCACCCATGCCATAGGTTCGCCACCGCTGTGCTAGGGCTTATTTTCGAGGTAGGTCTTGTTTTGGGGGAAACAGGGTATGTATCCACAGACTGACTAACGTAGATTCCCCCAAATCATCCTGTAAGTATGCTGGGTATTTGGAGGGACCATCAGGACATTCATACCCAAACATCGCTTCAACAGTGGGAAATTCCAGACTCCTGGGCATCTGAAATCCTCCTTCGGCCCCGAGTGGGCCAGCATTCGACGCCACCGGCTCATCTCGCTGGTTTCCGAAGAGCGTCGCCCAAAGGGCTCCAAAACAGGCTGGCTGCCCACCAACCAACTCTGCGAGCAGAGCAGTTTCCAAGTCACTGAGCAATCCTCGGCCCACCAACGCAAGGGCAACGGGGACACCCAACGGGCCTGTCCTTGGCACTCATGAGTTGACCGTAGAACAGCTGTTCGGCAGATGCGCCCGGCAAACCAAGGTGGGGGGTTGTCTGGGCTAACAGGCAGTTATCAGCCACAGGTCCTAGGACCAGAGATACTCTCGTGTTTAGGAGCGGCATGCTGGAGCGGGGGGCGCGGGGCACAGTATCATGTCCTGACCCCACACCCTCTCTGGGCTGTTTGCTGCCCACCCTGTCTAGGTTAAGCGAGACCCCAGCCCCTGCACACACTTTCTAAATGAAGAAGAGTTTGGATTTATACCCCCACCTTCCTCTCCTGTAAGGAGGCTCGATGCGGCTTACCAACTCCTTGCCCTTCCCCTCCCCACAACAGACACCTTGTGAGGTGGGTGGGGCTGGGAGAGTTCAGAGAGAACCATGACCAGCCCAAGCAGCAGGCTTCACATGTAGGGGTTCACCGGGTCGGAGTTGGCTACTCATTTGGAGAAGAGGGGAATCGAACCCGGTTCTGCAGATCAGAGTCCACCTGCTCGTAACCACGACACCAGACTGGTTTTAAACCTGCCCCTCTCACTCCCCCCACCAATCTTTGAAAAATTATGATTTGGGGGGCAGGCAGAGGGTCCAGCGTGGGCCCTTCGCGGGCAATTGCTCCCCCCCTCCTCTGCCCAGAGGCGCCCCAAATGGAAGAATGAAGCAGGTGAACCAAGATGGGGGCAACAGGCAGAGATCTCCAGGATCCAGGTCCAATTTCCCCAACATGTCTACGAAAGCAAGCTGCAGGGGCAGTCACCAGCCAGTCACTCACTCTCAGCCTGGCCTACCTCACAAGGCTGTTGGGAAGGGAAAACCGAGATGGGAAAAACACTAGACACGCTAGGTAAGGGAGAGGGGGGAAAAACCCCATGGAGCCATCTAGTCCCAAAGCCAGAACCTTTGCAAGGTTCAAGGATACCGAAATGAGGTGGGGGGGGGCTGAGCAGGTCGCTCTCAGAAGCTCGGGGGGGGGGGAATCGGGATCTAGCGAGCTCCCTTTTCTACAGCCAAAGGCCCTGCTTGTGGCTGGCTTAATTCGGTTCCACTCGCCATATGGGCTTCCCAAGCTGCCCCAACAGATCCCTCCGGCCAGTGCGGTCGCGGCGCGGGGGGATTCCCTGGAAAGCAACCCGACTTCACACCCACTCCCGGCCCGAAGGGTGAACCCGGATCAGGACCTCGCGCGCGCGAGGGGGGTCCCAACCCCAAACCGGCCCGGGCTGGGAAAGAGCGGCGAGCCCAGAAGCCGGGGGAGGGGCCGCCGGCGGGGCTGCCGAGGGGCGGCGTCCAGGTGCGGCTCCCTCCGCCCGGCCAGGTGAGCGCAGGTGCGGGCGGCGGCCCCGGGCGGCCGGCCAGCCCGGCCAACAGGTTCCCGGGGCCTCGCCATCTTGGCGGCGCGGGGCTGGAGAAACTTTCCCCGGGGCCCGAGGGAGCGCGGCGGCTCCGCGGGGGGAGGCGGGCGGGCTTACCGGCGAGCAGGCAGCAGAGGAGGGTGCCCGAGGCGCTCGGACTGCGCGGCGCGCCCATGGGGCGGCGGAGGCTCCGGCGGGCGGGCTCTCGGCTCCGGCTGCCCGCGGCGTCGAGGCTGGCGGCGGCGGCGACCGGCTCTCCCCTTCCCCGAGTCCGGCTCGGCTCGGCTGGCTCCTTGCCTCCCTCTTCGGCCGGGCGAGCGGCTCCTGCGGCTCCGCGGCTGCGTCTCTCCCGCTTGCGCCCCGCTCCAGCCGTGCGCCGCCCCGCGGAGGAGGGAGGAGGCGGAGGAAGGGCGGCGCCACGCCCCCTCGAGGCCACGCCCCCTTCCGCCCGGAGACGCCCCCTCTCGCCCCTCCCCCCACCTGCCCCCGAACCTACAACGTTGAGCTAGGAGGGGGTGGAAGGGGACTCCCCCACCCCACCCCACCCCACGTAACCCAGTTCATATTTCCCATGTGCAACCCTCGATTTCTCTCTCGTGCTACCAGCAACGCACGTGTACGGCTGGACGTGTGAACGGTCGATCCAGGTCCTAGTGCTCCCTCGGTGTCATGGGCTCCAGGGAACAAACAGGGGCGGGCAGCAGGGGGTACCTGTGCTCCCTCTAACGCAGTGGTGGCGAACCTATGGCACGGGTGCCAGAGGTGGCACTCAGAGCCCTTTCTGTGGGCACGCGCAGAGTGCCCTCCCCCCCCACACACACATCTAGGCTGGCCTGGGCCGCTCGATTATTAGCACCTAAACCTAAGACCTAGTTTTGGGGAAGCAGTGTAGGCAACCCTGTTAAGCGATGTTAAACCCCACTGATTTTCATGGGAAGAAAATCCTTGTGAAGAAACTCCTTTACCTGGGAGTAAGCTCGGTTGCTGGCAATGGGGTTTGCTTCTGAGTAAACCTTCCTAGGGTCATGATTCACCCATGGGAAGAGTTGCACGGTTGCTTCTTCAAAGCAAAGCCACTGACTGCCACCAAGCTTACTCCCGAGTAACACACGCCTCGGAGCGAATAGTAGGTACCCTGACCTCAAAAAGTTTGGGAAACACTGATGTGGACGCTATATTTGATATGCTGTATATAAATGGTTTTAATTATTTTAACGCTATGGAGCCAATATTTATATTATAGTTAGATTTGATATTGTGAGAGTTTTCTATTTGTTCACTTATGTATGTTGTTTCTGTTGTACACCGCTCAGAACCCTTTGGGGGTGAGCGGTATAAAAGTTTAAGAAAGAAAGAAAGAAAGAAAGAAAGAAAGAAAGAAAGAAAGAAAGAAAGAAAGAAAGAAAGAAAGAAGAAGAGTTTGGATTTATATCCCCCCTTTCTCTCCTGCAGGAGACTCAAAGGGGCTTACAATCTCCTTGCCCTTCCCCTCTCACAACAAACACCCTGTGAGGTAGGTGGGGCTGAGAGAGCTCCGAGAAGCTGTGACTAGCCCAAGGTCACCCAGCTGGCGTGTGTGGGAGTGCCCAGGCTAATCTGAATTCCCCAGATAAGCCTCTGCAGCTCAGGCGGCAGAGCTGGGAATCAAACCCGGTTCCTCCAGATTAGATACACGAGCTCTTAACCTCCTACGCCACTGCTGCTCCAAAGTAAAAATAAATTAGTTGAATCCCACCACTGCACAGGAGGATGGAAACATGGAGCTGGAAGGAATGCCTCCTTGGCCATCTAGTCCAACCCCATAGCACAACACAGGAAATTCACAGCTCCCCCCCCCCCCTCCACCAGCGATCCCTGCCCTTTGCCCAGAGGAAGGCAAACAAACCCTGCAGGATTCCTGAGCCAATCTGGCCTGCAGGAAAAAATTCTTCCTGACCCCAAAGTGGTGATCAGCATGACCCTGGGCAGGTAAGAAAGGGCCCCAAGAGCCAAACACTGACTCACCTCTTCCTGCCCTCGCTGTGGTGATTTACCTGGACTCGCAGTGAGTCATTCCTCAGACTACGGTGTGAGGAAGGGGAGGGCTCACCAAGGGGTACTAGGACTTAGCATAGGTTCACCCTGTTGGAAGGTGGCACCGAAACTCAGGCGGGAGACTGGGTGCCCCCTTGAGAACAGGAAGTTGTCCATCAAGGTGCGTATTGTCCGGCTGACCGGCAGCCGCTCTTTAGGGTTCTTCGTTTGTTTGAGGAAGCATCTTGGAGTTGCTTCCTTATTCCCAGCAGAGCAAATGTCTTTCTTGTGGGAAATTCTTGGGGCACCCTGGCTGGGCATTCCCACAGTTCCTTGGAGGGAGGGGGGGGAGTGGAAGGTTAGGCAGAGAATGACTGATGGTCTACACGTTGAATCTGCACACCATGATTTCCCATGAGCTCCTCATGGCCACATCTTGGCCACATGTGAGGCTTCCAAGATTTGTTCAGAGAAGGGAACTTCCTGCCCTTCGTACCCTGGCTTCATTGAGAAACTCCCTGATTCTTATGTGTGTGTTAAGTGCCAGTGGCGTACCGCCTTTAGGGACATCTATGTTCCTGGGCACATGCCTTTGGGTCATGTGGAGGGTGCCAGGTGCCAGCCAGGTCCCCATGCCCGGCCTCTCCAGTGGTGCAGCAACCCAACCAGCACCCAGTGGCTCCCCCCGTGTAGCAGGGAGATCTCTCCCCCACTGGGGGATTGCACTGGCACATGAGGTCAGGCCCAACAGTGTGGCTTGGAAGCCTCTCCCCCCCCCGGGATTGCGTGGCCTGGAGCCCCCCATTTGAGGTGCCCCCCAGAGCCCCCCCCAGCCTCCCTGCTGCCAAGGTAAGGGGGGCACAGGAGGGGGCATGAGGCGCCATTTAGCCTGCCTATGCCTCTGTTAAGTGCCCTTAAATCATAGCCAACATATAACCACCCCATAGGGTTTTCAAGGGAAGCGATGATCAGAGGTAGTTTGCCATTGCCTGCCTCTGCGTAGAGACCATAGACTTGCTTGGTGGTCTTCCATCTGAGGACTAACCAGAGGTGACCCTGCTTACCTTCTAAGATTTGATGAGATCAGGCTAGCCTGGGCCATCCAGATCAGCACAGTTAGAAACAGAGGTAGTTTGCCCTTGTCTGCCTCCATGGACTTCCTTGATGATCTCCCATCCAAGTGTGAACCAGGGACAACATATATAATTTGATGATTGATGATAAGGAATATTGATGATAAGCAATACAATAGGTAATAAGCAATGTAATAGGACTGGGATTATAGCGATCTGAAACAAGGCGTAAATATATTAGACAGAAGTTAAATCATGCAGAAAATGCTAAGAGTAGGATCATACATGCCACAGAAAAAGAATGTGTACTTTACTTAGCAGCAAAGTCCACACTCTGTTTCCCTTATTAAAGCATCTTCTTGAACCAGCTTTATAGAAATATTCTGTTTTTGCAAGGGATCCCTCCTGACTTTCTCAGGAAGGCCATTCCACAAGGTGGGGATCACTGCAGAGGAGGCACAGGTGCGGATGGTTGTCCACCTTCTCCAGTTGTAGGGTAGACCAGGTGATCGGGAGCAACAGCCGCAGAAGGCCATTGAGTTCACATCCTGCACGTGAGCTCCCAAAGGCACCTGGTGGGCCACTGCGAGTAGCAGAGAGCTGGACTCGATGGACTCTGGTCTGATCCTGCTGGCTGGTTCTTATGTTCTTATGTAGAACCCTCAGCGTGGGCCTGCTCAGATGAACAAATGGGAAAACAGACCATCTGGAAGAAAACTTTTGCAACCGTGCTGTGGAACCGGGCCGAGGGGTCTGGTAGCAGTCTCCGCTGAGGAGCGAAACTGGGCCAAGGGGTGCCGGTCTCCACCGTGCAGCGGAACCGGGGCAAGGGGCGCCAGCAGCGGTGTCCACAAGTGGAGGCTGTTTGCGCCGGTGTAACCCCTACGTTCAGAATGGGTTGACCCAGAAAGGGGTGGAGACTCAAAGCAGCAGGAGGCTGCAAACACTCACGAAGTTGGAGAAAGCAAGGCTACCAGGCTCGGACCTTGATTTATTTCTTTATAAGCTCTTCATAAGCGAAATTGGTATTGCCATTGTGCTTTGCCCTATTGTACTGTACCGTGATTTGCTTAGTTTTATTGTCTTGTTTTATCATGTTGTTGATTGTCTACTATGTTGTGCACCGCCCTGAGCCCTCCGGGGGAGGGGAGGGCGGTATATGCATTAAATATCAAATCAAATCGAAACTTCTCCCAGCAGGGAGTTTTTCAGGCATTCGGAATCAATTCCCTGAATGTTAAGCGGTACAGTCCCATCCATCAAGTCAGGACTGTACCAATGCATTATGTAGAGAGTGCGGATGAATGGGGCTGTCCACTCCGAGCTGGGAAATTCCTGGAAATTGGCAGATGTGGCTTGGGGAGGGGGAGAGACCTCAGCAGGGTAAAGCAGCCGTTTACTCTGGAGGAGCTATACCGTCCAGAGACATGTGCAGCAGTGGCGTAGGAGGTTAAGAGCTCGTGCATCTAATCTGGAGGAACCAGGTTTGATTCCCAGCTCTGCCGCCTGAGCTGTGGAGGCTTATCTGGGGAATTCAGATTAGCCTGTGCACTCCCACACATGCCAGCTGGGTGACCTTGGGCGAGTCACAGCTTCTCGGAGCTCTCTCAGCCCCACCTACCTCACAGGGTGTTTGTTATGAGGGGGGAAGGGCAAGGAGATTGTAAGCCCCTTTGAGTCTCCTGCAGGAGAGAAAGGGGGGATATAAATCCAAACTCCTCCTCCTCCTCCTCCTCCTCCTCCTCCTCCTCTTCTTCTTCTTCTTCTTCTTCTTCTTCTTCTTCTTCTTCTTCTTC
>NC_059430.1:125893730-125915777 GCF_021028975.2 Sphaerodactylus townsendi
GAAGAAGAAGAAGAAGAAGAAGAAGAAGAAGAAGAAGAAGAAGAAGAGGAGGAGGAGGAGGAGGAGGAGGAGGAGGAGGAGTTTGGATTTATATCCCCCCTTTCTCTCCTGCAGGAGACTCAAAGGGGCTTACAATCTCCTTGCCCTTCCCCCCTCATAACAAACACCCTGTGAGGTGGGTGGGGCTGAGAGAGCTCCGAGAAGCTGTGACTCGCCCAAGGTCACCCAGCTGGCATGTGTGTGAGTGCGCAGGCTAATCTGAATTCCCCAGATAAGCCTCCACAGCTCAGGCGGCAGAGCTGGGAATCAAACCTGGTTCCTCCAGATTAGATGCACGAGCTCTTAACCTCCTACGCCACTGCTGCACATGTCTCTGGACGGTATAGCTCCTCCAGAGTAAACGGCTGCTTTACCCTGCTGAGGTCTCTCCCCCTCCCCAAGCCACATCTGCCAATTTCCAGGAATTTCCCAGCTCGGAGTGGACAGCCCCATTCATCCGCACTCTCTACATAATGCATTGGTACAGTCCTGACTTGATGGATGGGACTGTACCGCTTAACATTCAGGGAATTGATTCCGAATGCCTGAAAAACTCCCTGCTGGGAGAAGTTTCGATTTGATTTGATATTTAATGCATATACCGCCCTCCCCTCCCCCGGAGGGCTCAGGGCGGTGCACAACATAGTAGACAATCAACAACATGATAAAACAAGACAATAAAACTAAGCAAATCACGGTACAGTACAATAGGGCAAAGCACAATGGCAATACCAATTTCGCTTATGAAGAGCTTATAAAGAAATAAATCAAGGTCCGAGCCTGGTAGCCTTGCTTTCTCCAACTTCGTGAGTGTTTGCAGCCTTCTGCTGCTTGAGTCTCCACCCCTTTCTGGGTCAACCCATTCTGAACGTAGGGGTTACACCGGCGCAAACAGCCTCCACTTGTGGACACCGCTGCTGGCGCCCCTTGCCCCGGTTCCGCTGCACGGTGGAGACCGGCACCCCTTGGCCCAGTTTCGCTCCTCAGCGGAGACTGCTACCAGACCCTTCGGCCCGGTTCCACAGCTTACGGTTGCAAAAGTTTTCTTCCAGATGGTCTGTTTTCCCATTTGTTCATCTGAGCAGGCCCACGCTGAGGGTTCTACATAAGAACATAAGAACCAGCCAGCAGGATCAGACCAGAATCCATCGAGGTCAGCTCTCTGCTACTTCGCGGTGGCCCACCAGGTGCCTTTGGGGAGCTCCGCGTGCAGGATGTGAACTCAATGGCCTTCTCGCGGCTGTTGCTCCCGATCACCTGGTCTACCCTACAACTGGAGAAGGTGGACAACCATCCGCACCTGTGCCTCCTCTGCAGTGATCCCCACCTTGGTAGGAATGGCCTTCCTGAGAAAGTCAGGAGGGATCCCTTGCAAAAACAGAATATTTCTACAAAGCTGGTTCAAGAAGATGCTTTAATAAAGGAAACAGAGTGTGGACTTTGCTGCTAAGTAAAGTGCCGCATTCTTTTTCTGTGGCATGTATGATCCTACTCTTAGCATTTTCTGCATGGTTAACTTCTGTCTAATATATTTACGCCTTGTTTCAGATCGCTATAATCCCAGTCCTATTACATTGCTTATTGCCTATTGTATTGCTTATCATCAATATTCCTTATCATCAATCATCAAATTATATATGTTGTCCCTAGTTCACACTTGGATGGGAGATCATCAAGGAAGTCCCATGGAAGCAGACAAAGGGCAAACTACCTCTGTAACTAACTGTGTGCTGATCTGGATGGCCCAGGCTAGCCTGATCTCATCAAATCTTAGAAGGTAAGCTTAGGGTCACCTCTGGTTAGTCCTCAGATGGAAGACCACCAAGCAAGTCTATGGTCTCTACGTAGGCAGGCAATGGCAAGGCCTCTGATCATCGCTTCCCTTGAAAACCCTATGGGGTGGTTATATGTTGGCTATGATTTAAGGGCACTTAACAGAGGCATAGGCAGGCTAAATGGCGCCTCATGCCCCTCCCTGTGCCCCCCTTGCCTTGGCAGCAGGGGAGGCTGGGGGGGGGGGGCTCTGGGGGGCACCTCAAATGGGGGGCTCCCAGGCCACGCAATCCCGGGGGGGGGAGAGGCTTCCAAGCCACACTGTTGGGCCTGACCTCATGTGCAATTTGCAATCCCCCAGTGGGGGAGAGATCTCCCCTGCTACACGGGAGGAGCCACTGGGTGCTGGTTGGAGTTGCTGCACCACTGGAGAGGCGGGGCATGGGGACCTGGCTGGCACCTGGCACCCTCCACATGACCCAAAGGCATGTGCCCAGGAGACATAGATGTCCCCTAAAGGCGGTGCACCACTGGCACTTAACACACACATAAGAATCAGGGAGTTTCTCAATGAAGCCAGGGAGTGCAGAAGGGCAGGAAGTTCCCTTCTCTGAACAAATCTTGGAAACTCACATGTGGCCAAGATGTGGCCATGAGGAGCTCATGGGAAATCATGGTGTGCAGATTCAACGTGTAGACCATCAGTCATTCTCTGCCTAACCTTCCACTCCCCCCCCTCCCTCCAAGGAATTTGTGGGAATGCCCAGCCAGGGTGCCCCAAGAATTTCCCACAAGAAAGACATTTGCTCTGCTGGGAATAAGGAAGCAACTCCAAGATATTCCTCAAACAAGCGAAGAACCCTAAAGAGCGGCTGCCGGTCAGAGGACAATCACACACCTTGATGGACAACTTCCCTCTGTTGTTCTCTCAAGGAGGCACCCAGTCTCACGCCTGAGTTTGATTGCCACCTTCCAACAGGGTGAACCTATGCTAAGTCCCTAGTACCCCTTGGTGAGCCCTCCCCTTCCTCCTACCGTAGTCTGAGGAATGACTCACTCTGGGGGTCCAGGTCAAATGCGTCTTGAGGGCAGGAAGAGGTGGAGTCAGTGTTTGGCTCTTGGGGCCCTTTCTTACCTGCCCAGAGGGTCATGCTGATCACCACTTTGGGGTCAGGGAAGAATTTTTTCCTGCAAGGAGCCAGATTTGGCTCAGGAATCCTGCAGGGTTTGTTTGCCTTCCACTGGGCAAAGGGCAGGGATTAAGCTGGTGGAGGGGGGGGGGGAGCTGTGAATTTCCTGTGTTGTGCTATGGGGTTGGACTAGATGGCCAAGGAGGCATTCCTTCCAGCTCCATGTTTCCATCCTCACTGTGCAGTGGTGGGATTCAGCTAATTTATTTTTACTTTGGAGCAGCAGTGGTATTAGAGGTTAGAAGCTCGTGTATCTAATCTGGAGGAACCGGGTTTGATTCCCAGCTCTGCATACAGAGCTGCTGAAGGCTTATCTGGGGAATTCAGATTAGCCTGGGCTCCACCACACACGCCAACTGGAGGTGACAGGCTAGTCACAGCTTCTCAGAGCTCTCTCAGCCCCACCTACCTCACAGAGATTGTTTTGTTGTGAGAGGGGAAGGGCAAGGAGATTGTAAGCCCCTTTAGGTCTCCTGCAGGAGAAACAGGTGGGATAAAAATCCAAACTCTTCTTTCTTTCTTTCTTTCTTTCTTTCTTTCTTTCTTTCTTTCTTTCTTTCTTTCTTTCTTAAACTTTTATGCACTCACCCCCAAAGGGTTCTGAGCCGATTGTACAGCATAAAAACAACATGCATAAGTGAACAAATAGAAAACTCTCACAATATCAAATCTAACCTGACATAAATATTGGCTCCATAAGCGTTAAAATAAATTTAAACCCATTTATATACAGCATATCAAATATACCGTCCACATCAGTGTTTCCCTAACTTTTTTTGAGGTCAGGGTACCTGTGGCTCCGAGGCGTGTGTTACTTTCGAGGGAGTAAGCTTGAGTGGCAGTGGTGGCTTTGCTTTGAAGAAGCAACCGTGCAACTCTTGTAGGTGAATCATGACCCTAGGAAGGTTTACTCAGGAGCGCACCCCATTGCCAGCAGCCGAGCTTACTCCCAGGTAAAGGAGTTTCCTTCACAAGGATTTTTCTTCCCATGAAAATCGAGTGGGGTTCTTTTATCATAACTTAACAGGGTTGCCTACACTGCTTGCCCAAAACTAGGTCTTAGGTTTAGGTGCTAATAATCCCAGGCAGCCCAGAGCCAGCCTAGATGTGTGTGTGGGGGGGGGAGGGCACTCTGCGCGTCCCCATAGAAAGGGCTCTGAGTGCCACCTCTGGCACCCGTGCCCATGGGATTACGCCACCACTGCGTTAGCAGAGAACACAGGTACCCCCTGCTGCCCGCCCCCTGTTTGTTCCCACCTGGAGCCCATGGCACCGAGGGAGCACTAGGACCTGGATCGACCGTTCACACGTCCAGGCGTACACGTTGCGTTGCTGGTGGCACGAGAGAGAAATCGAGGGTTGCATATGGAAAATATGAACTGGGATTTACGTGGGGTGGGGTGGGGTGGGAGAGTCCCCTTCCACCCCCTCCTGGCCTCAACGTTGTGGGTTCGGAGGCAGGTGGGGGGAGGGGCGAGGAGGGGCGTCTCCCGGGCGGAAGGGGGCGTGGCCTCAGCGAGGGGGCGTAGCCGCGCCCTTCCTCCGCCTCCTCACTCCTCCGCGGGGCGGCTACGGCTGGAGGCAAGGGCGCAAGCAGGAGGAACGCAGCCGCGGAGCCGCAGGAGCCGCTCGCCCGGCCGAAGAGGGAGGCAAGGAGCCAGCCGAGCCGAGCCGGACTCGGGGAAGGGGAGGAAGCCGGTCGCCGCCGCCGCCAGCCTCGACGCCGCGGGCAGCCGGAGGCGAGAGCCCGCCCGCCGGAGCCTCCGCCGCCGCCCATGGGCGCGCCGCGCAGTCAGAGCACCTCGGGCACCCTCCTCTGCTGCCTGCTCGCCGGTAAGCCCGCCCGCCTCCCCCCGCGGAGCCGCCCGCGCTCCCTCCCGGGCCCCGGGGAAAGTTTCTCCAGCCCCGCGCCTGGGGTGAGGCCCCGGGAACCTGTTGGCCGGGCTGGCCGGCCGCCCGGGGCCGCCGCCCGCACCTGCTGCTCTGCAGCCCGGGCGGGAGAGGGGCCGCGCCTGGATTGCCGCCCCTCCGGCAGCCCCGCCGGCAGCCCCTCCCCCAGCTTCTGGGCTCCGCCGCTCTTTTCCCAGCCCGGGCCGGTTTGGGGTTGGGACCCCCCCTCGCGCGCGCGAGGTCCTGATCCGAGTTCACCCTTCGGGCCGGGGAGTGGGTGTGAAGTCGGGTTTGCTTTCCAGGGAATCCCCCCGCGCCGCGAGCCGCACTGGCCGGAGGGATCTGTTAGGGCAACTTGGGAAGCCCATATGGCGGAAGTGGAACCGAGGTAAGCCAGCCACAAGAGAGAGCAGGGGGCCTTTTGGCTGTAGAAAGGAGGAGCTCGCTAGATCGTCGGTTCCCCCCCCCCCGAGCTTCTGAGAGCGACCTGCTCAACCATTGCACCTCATTTCGGTATCCTTGAACCTTGCAAAGGTTCTGGCTTTGAGGACTAGATGGCTCCATGGGGTTTTTCCCCCCTCTCCCTTACCTGGCGGTGTCTAGTGAGCATCTCCGGTTTCCCTTCCCAACAGCCTTGTGGTGGAAGCCAGGCTGAGAGTGAGTGACTGGCTGGTGACTGCCCCTGCAGCTTGCTTTAAATGAACATGTTGGGGAAATTGGACCTGCGTCCTGGAGATCTCTGCCTGTACATGTTGGGTTCCACCTGCTTTGTTCTTCCATTTGGGAAACCTCTGGGCAGAGGAGGGGGGGGAGCAATTGCCCTTGAAGGGCCCACGCTGGATACCTCTGCCTGCCCCCCCCAAATCATAATTTTTTTCAAAAGATTGGTGGGAGGAGTGAGAGGGGCAGGTTTAAAACTTTCAGTCTGGTGTCGTGGTTTTGAGCAGGTGGACTCTGATCTGCAGAACCGGGTTCGATTCCCCTCTTCTCCAAATGAGTAGCCAACTCCGACCCAGTGAACCCCTACATGTGAAGCCTGCTGGCAGGCTGGTGTGGTTCTCTCTGAACTCTCTCCCAGCCCCACCCACCTCACAAGGTGTCTGTTGTGGGGAGGGGAAGGGCAAGGAGTTAATTAAGCCGCTGTCGAGCCTCCTTACAGGAGAGGAAGGTGGGGGGGTATAAATCCAAACTCTTCTTCATTTAGAAAGTGTGTGCAGGGGCTGGGGTCACCGCTTAACCTGGGCAGGGTGGAGCAGCAAACAGCCCAGAGAGGGTCAGAGGTCCAGGACATGATGATACTGTGCCCAGCGCCCCCATCCAACATGCAGCTCCTAAACACGAAGAGTATCTCTGGTCCTAGGGACCTGTGGCGATGATAACTGCCTGTTAGCCCAGACAACCCCCACCTTGGTTTGCCGGGCGCATCTGCCGAACACCGAAGCTGTTCTCCACGGTCCAACTCATGAGTGCCAAGGACAGGCCCGTTGCGAGTCCCCGCTGCCCTTTGGCGTTGGTGGGCCGAGGGATTGCTCAGTGACTTGGAAACCGCTCTGCTCGCAGAGAGTTAGAGTTTGGTGGGCAGCCAGCCTGTTTTGGAGCCTTGCGGCGGCAGCTACTTGAAACCAGCGAAGATGAGCCGGTGGCGTCGAGATGCTGGCCCACTCGGGGCCGAAGCGAGGATCTTCCCAGATGCCCAGGAGTCTGGAATTTCCGCACTGTTGAAGCCGGCGTTTGGGTATGAATGGTCCTGATGGTCCTCCAAATACCCAGCATACCTCTACAGGATGATTTGGGGGAATCTACGTTAGTCAGTCTGTGGATACATACCCTGTTTCCCCCAAAACAAGACCTACCTCGAAAATAAGCCCTAGCACAGCGGTGGCGAACCTATGGCATGGGTGCCAGAGGTGGCACTCAGAGCCCTCTCTGTGGGCACGTGCAAACAGAGTTCCCCTCCCCACACACACATCTAGGCTGGCCTGGGCTCTATTATTAGCATTAAACCTAAGACCTACTTTTGGGGAAGCAGTGTAGGTAACCCTGCTAAGCGCTGTTAAACCCCACTGATTTTCATGCAAAGAAATAAAGCGCGATCCGTTACCTGGGAGTAAGCTCGGTTGCTGGCAATGGGGCTTGCTTCTGAGTAAACCCTCCTAGGGTCGTGATTCACCCGTTGGAAGAGTTGCATGGTTGCTTCAAAGCAAAGCCACCGTCGACTACCACCAAGCTTATTCCCAAGTAACGCAGGCTTCGGAGCCAACTGTTTTTTCTAAACTAAAACCTCAGTATTCAGGTTAAATTGCTGTGTTGGCACTTTGCGATAAATAAGTGGGTTTGGGGTTGCAATTTGGGCACTCGGCCTCGAAAAGGTTCGCCATCACTGCCCTAGCATGATTTTTCGGGATTTTTAGAGGGATGCTTGAAATATAAGCCCTACTCCAAAAATAAGCCCTAGTTACAGATTCCCCGGTGCAGCTGATCTGGTCATGGTGGGGTGTGTGTGAGCAAAATATAAGACATCCCCTGAAAATAAGCCCCAACGCATCTTTTGGAGCAAAAATTAATACAAGGCCCTGTCTCGTTTTTGGGGAAATGCGGTATGTACCGGTTGTCACATCTGATTTCTTTTTCTTCCTTTCTTGAGTTCTAGTGCTCAAACATGGTTTTGTGTTGCGCTTGTATTGTACATCATGCGGTTCCTTCTGCAGTGTGAAAAGCTGGTGAGGTCAGTTTTGAGGAACTGTTCTCTCCAGACACGTAGCTTCCAGGGGGCAGTTTTAAGGAACTGTTCTCTCCAGACATGTAGCTTCCAGGGGAGCAGGAGTGGACGTCTTGCAATCGGGCGGCGCAGCTGTTGCAGAGGGCGTGGCAGGGTGCAGGGTCTCACACGTGCGTTCAAGCAATTTCCCCTTGCTACAGCTCTGGCTCTGCCTCTATGCGCTTCTGAGGCTGATTTGCTGTTTATCCCCTATATCAGTTTGTGCCTCGTTGGCCCAGCCCTATGGAACAGCTTGCCAGAGGGCAAGACAGCAGCCTGTTTTTAAGGAAAACACTGAACTGTTGTCTAGTCCCTCCGTGAAGATGCAGGCTCGGGCATCCAATGGAGGTCGAGGGAAGAAGCAATATATTCTCGTTGGTGGCTGGGTGTGTTTATATCCTGTGACGTTTTCTTAGATTGCGTTTTTCTGCCGTTTTCATTTTGCTTCGTCGCCTTCACTTTCTCTCGGCGGTGCCTCCAGAGTAGCCTCATCTGTTCTCCCCGTTGCCATTTTATTCTCACGACAACCCCTTGAGGTAGGTTAGACTGAGAGTGTGGGCCAAGGAGATCCTGCAAGGTGTCGTGGCAGAACAGGGATTCAAAAGTGAGTCTCCCAGATCCGAGCCTGCCGCTGTAGTTGCCAGGTGAGCTCCACATGAGCGGCTAGGATCTTCACGTCTCCACCTTCCCCATTTGTAACGGTATGAACAAGCGTGCATATTTATCAGTTGCTATAATAATGTGTCTGTTTGTGACTTAACAGAGCATTTAGCCATGGAAATAATCTTTCTCCCAAGCTTTCTGTGCTTCAGAATGTATATCTTTTTAGGGGAATATTTGTGAGATTCAGGGTTTACGTTAAGCTCCTGTGATAGAAACATAGGGCCGTTAAGCTAGATCCCTTCTTTGAAGGCTAAGTGCAAGTTGTTTGTTCTCTCCACGACTTGGCAAGTGGGCATTTGCGCAGTCATGGTTTTTATTCTTTTATTAAACTTAATACCCCGCTCTTCCCGTCTTAACGGTCGGGTTCTTGGAGCTGGGGGACGTCTCTATCTGGTAGTAGGCAGTCATAGCCAAAATGTTGTGCCAGCTACCATGTTTCCCCGAAAATAAGACAGTGTCTTATATTAATGTTTGCTCCCAAAGATGCGCTATGTCTTATTTTTCTAGGTGTATGTCTGATTTTTCCGCTTCCATGGTTGCCTGTTCTGGTGTTCTGTTCGATCGGCATGCTTCCGAAACAAAAACTTTTGCTGGCGTCTTTTACTTTCGGGGGATGCTCTCCGGCACGCACTTCAGCAAAACCTCGACTACGTCTTATTCTCCGGGGAAGTCTTATTTCCGGGGTAACATGGCATCTTTGTGCTTTAGAGCTCCCCTAAGACAGTAGAGCTTTCTCCCTACCCCGTATTCATTACCTGACCCACGCATTATTTGAAGCTGAGATACTTATTATCTTCAATTCTCAGCGGTCTGGTCCTGCCCGTTGAATGCCCGCTCAAAACCATGGAACATGTTCTATTATAACGTTGCCCGTTTTATAAGTACATCCCGTCCCGCTGTCCTTCAAATTCGACACATGTTCTTTGCCGATCTCCGCCAACGTCACCACGCCTATAATGGCCGTATGCAATTGAACTTTTGGCCGTCAGAAAGCAGACATTCCAAACTTTTGAAATAACCTTTACAGATAATTAAATGCAGCCCAGCAAGGCTATGAATTTTCATCTCTGTGTATTAGTTTTGCATTCATATGTAAACTGTGCCGTTAAGTGGCTGTTGACGGATCTCTTGATCGTAATAAATGCTGATTGACAATCTGAAACGCACTTTATGTACCTGGCGCTTTTGGGAACTTTGTGTCTTACGTAAGGATACGGGCTGTCTTGACTGGTTAAAATCTGCTCTAGAGGACTGGGGTCTGCAGTCGTATAGCGTATGGTGCAATGTGGTCCCGACAGAGTTGCCCCACAAAAACCTCTCTGGTTGTGCCTCTCCCCTTGATGTGGGCTGGAATGGTGGTTGGCTTGCTTCCTTTTGCATCCCCGGACACAGATAATTTGCTATTGCTTGGGATAACAAGGGCGTGTGTTGCTTCAAATGTCAGCGTGGTATACAAACAGTACACTCTTAATCATTGAAACGCTTCAATTTTGTGAGACAGTGTGGTGGAGCAGGTAGGGTGTCGGATTAGGACATCCCACTCAGTCAAGAAACTCCCTTTCTTCCCTCAAGGCAGTTGCCCTCTTTGAGCCTAACCTACCTCGCAAGGTGGTTGTTGGAAAAAAAAATTTACTCAATAGGTTTATTACTGGAAGATCTCTGCACGCTGACACCCAGAGAAATTTTCCAAACCTTGAAAAGTAAACTTCTAGAACACTGGAAGGTGTAGTATGCTTGTTTTGTATGTTTATTTTATGCCAATAAAGGCTTGTTACTTACAACTTCTAGAACAGGAATATCATATCTTGTTGGGGCAAGCAAATAAATCATGCTCACCCCTCTCTGTCGGAATAATACCGGAACAGGGGCACATAGCCAAATATCTTGAATTATTAACTGAACCCCAACAGAGATGGATTATCACAAGGGCCAGATCCAAAACCTTCCCATCGGCCATTACAAAGGGTCGCTACTTATCCATCCCTCTCCAGGATCGGGTTTGTCCACACTGTAAAAACCAAGTGGAGACTCTTGCTCACATATTCTTGACTGTCCGAGATATGTGGGCATTAGGAATTTCTCTCCCAGGCTGGCCCTAGACAAATCTGAAAGTGACTCTGACTGTTCTGTTGTGGAGCTACTGTTAAACAACACAGATGTCATGCTCTTGGAAAAAGTAGCAAAATTTCTTATACAAGTGACAGAACTTTCTAAGTAATGTATACTTCTATATAGTCTTCCTATCTGCGCTTTGAATGTACTCTTGATTTGCATTTCAAAAATGTCTGGCAATGCTCTAGAACCTATTTTTAAATGCCAAATAAAGGTTGTTGTTGTTGAATTAAAAAACAGGGGAGAGATGGAAAAAAAGATCACCCTGAATTCACAGAGTGAGATTAAAACGTATAGCTTCAGTTTTAATTCCAAGAACTCTGCGATGGCTGGGGATTGGGCGGGGGATATTTTTTGTTTCTATCCATATATTTTGCATCTGTAACCATTAGCAGCCTAATTTTGAAACCTGGGAAATTTCATAAACTGCTTGATGATACATCAGAGGAAAGGTCTGTGGGGAACCTTTGGGTGTGCCAGACGATGGTTCTCTAGATGGTGACTTTGCATCAGCAACAACAAAAGCAACTTTTAGGAATCGGCAGATGCCGGCTTTAACACTTTCCAGTTCCTGGCTGGATATTTCTGGGTTGGTCCGCACCCCCGGGCTGGTTTGTGGTGTTAAAGCAGACCGGCGGAGAAGAAACCACTTCCTTTGGAAAGGCACTGTGAACGGAGTGGTTAACTGCTGTGTGGGGTGTGAACCACAGGCATACAGCTGCTGTGGGCGCACTGGAGTGTCTTCCGTGCTTGCGCATGGAATTGGGGTGTCTGATTCTGGTAGCAACTGACTCCTTCCACTGACTCCCCCCGCAGAATCAGAACAGCATGTTTTGTACCGACATTCGGGGGTCTGCAAGACATCGACGCCGTGAGCGCTTTTGTTTCCCTCTGGACCGGGCGAGGGAACCGTCTCGATGTCTTTTACTCCCTGCCAAAGGCACAAGCCCCCGCCAACCTCTCCTGGAATGCGGCAGTGTCTTGGTGAACACGCAGGAAGCCTTCCGGAGTGCCTTAGAGGTTGGGCTCTCCCTGCGCACACCTGAGCGTGCAAAAGGAAACTGTTTTCAGCCAGGAGGCAACTTTTGACTCTCCTGCTTCAACCAGCCATTAAGGATGACCTCTTCACCCGCAGGCCCAGGTGTGGCTCTTGAGCAAACATTTACCTTTGGACGCGCCCTCTTGCCCCGCAGAACAGTCACACGGCAGTGACTTGGCTGAAATCGTAACGTTGGTAGCACAATCCCAATGATATCATCTCTCTCCTGCCCTCAGTGTTCCCCCCCACCCTGAGTTGGAGTTGCGCTTTTTCTTTCTTTCGTACTTGCCCAAGTTACCCACCGTGTACTGCTGGACACATGGACGTAGGTAAGGGGGGGTTCCTCGGGTTTGAACCCCCCCATTCATGTCCGAAGCTCCGCCCACCCGTTTGTGGGTTTTAAAAACATTTTAGTGCTTTTTCGGTTTTTGGCCTACAGGCGGCGCATTGTTTGGGCTAGCAGCACCAAACTCAGGGATTGTTTGGGGGACTCTCCTGATGATACTACCCGGGTTTGGTGGGGTTTGGTTCAGGGGGTCCAAAGTTATGGACTCCCAAAGGGGGTGCCCCCATCCTCCATTGTTTCCAATGGGAGCTAATAGAAGATGGGGGCTACACCTTTGAGGGTCCATAACTTTAGACCCCCTGAACCAAACTTCACCAAACCTGGGGTGTATTATCAGGAGAGTCTCCTATTGATACCACCCAGGTTTTGTGAAGTTTGGTCCAGGGGGTCCAAAGCTATGGACTCCCAAAGGGAGTGCCCCATCCTCCATTGTTTTCAATGGGATGCTTTTATAAGCGCTAGGCGAGGGGCGGGGCTTGGGGAGGCGTGGCCATGCCCTACAGGCGAGTGGGGTGTGGCCCCACCCCTGACCCCCCCCAATAAAAAAATCTATACCTACGTCCCTGGCTGGACACAATAATTTCTCTTGGGCTGCAGACCGGCTTTCTTCCCATCTGCTTTTAAAGGGTCCACTCTTAGCTTGGCTTGAAATGCAAACGATCGCGAATGATAGCAAATCCCTTTAGATCGGCCTGTTCTTATGACTGGGAACGTTTCTGTTTTGGTGGCAGAATGTGCCGATTTGGAAGTGAAGCGGAGTTCGCCTTCCCCTTACCTCTGGCAGAACTCTGTGCATCTTGAACGCCTGGATCCCGATTTGAGCGTTTGTGCGAGATTTATGGCACCACCCCGTTCTGCCCGTAACAAGAGTTATGTGGGGAATGCAATCCAGGAGGGAGTTTTCACGGTGTCTGTGTGAGGAAAGGCGCCACTCATCTGCCAAGGCTGCGTTGCTCTTGGCCGGATTCCCTCTTGAACGGGCTCCAGCCCCTAACTTTCGATGGTTGCTATCAGCCAAACGCCTGTCTCTGTTTTCCTTTCTTCTAGCAGGCCTGCTGCCCCTATTTCCTTGACCTGTTAATCCTGCCCCACATATGCCTGTCACCACCTGTTTTCCTGCACAGATGTGCAACTTGGCACCTTCCTGGTTTCCTGAGTTCTGCTTGCTTTCTGCACCTGGACAAAATGGTGGGACTCGATGGCCTTGTGCCCTGCTGAGCTGGCATCTCTTGGCTCTGCCCCTGTTCTCCAGGAACCCAGAGTTGGCAAACCCAGATTGGGAAAGGTTTGGGAAGCTAGGGGGGGGGCATGTGGTACCTCTGTAGGCACACTGGCAGAATAGGCTGTACAAGCGAAAAGCTTATTGATGGGTTACCTTTGCCTGGATGGTGGTAATTCACCATGTTACGTTGCAGTATGACCATCTAAAAAGCACCTATCTGGCTAATGGCATTAATATACCAATGTCTCTAATATTTTTTTTCTCTCTCTCTCTCTATATATATATTCTCTCTCTCTATATATATATATTTCTCTCTCTCTCTCTCTCTCTCTCTCTCTCTCTCTCTCTCTCTATCTATCTATCTATCTATATTTTCTCTCTCTATATATATATATTTTTCTCTCTCTCTCTCTCTATATATATATTCTCTCTATATATGTACATGCATATGTATATGTGTATATATATATATATATATATATATATATATATATATGTATATATGTGTGTGTGTGTGTGTGTATATATATATATATATACTTCAACAACTACAAATAAACTTTTATGCTGAATAACATGAATCGCATAACATAAACAATCTCTACACAGTCTTATTACATAGCAACATAGAAGAGAAGAAGAAGAGTTTGGATTTATATCCCCCCTTTCTCTCCTGTGAGGAGACTCAACGGGGCTTACAATCTCCTTGCCCTTCCCCCCTCACAACAAACCCTGTGAAGTGGGTAAGGCTGAGAGAGCTCAGAAGAGCTGTGACTAGCCCAAGGTCACCCAGTGTGTTGGCGTGTGTGGGAGTGCACAGGCTAATCTGAATTCCCCAGATAAGCCTCACAGCTCAGGGGGCAGAGCAGGGAATCAAACCCGGTTCCTCCAGATTAGAATGCACCTGCTCTTAACCACTACGCCACTGCTGCTCTCCATAAGCCAAATAGTCCTTCTACGGAGGGCTCGCAATAAAATTAACATTAAACAATATCCATGTGATGAAAGTAACAGACTTTTGGATAGTGTGGATCGTGAGGACAGGCCCAGTCATGGGTGCGATCCAGATTGGAAGGAAATCAATGTTAAAATGGAAAAAAGAACGAGGTTCCACTTACATGCACAAACACTCAAGGATTATGTTGTCAACAAAAAGAATACCCCGTGGTTTTAAGGATTCAGAAGGGCCTTTTTATGGAGGACGACCAGTTAATGAATGGACCTTCATAATTAATAAATGTTCTCGTGGCCAGATGGTGCTTATAATTGAGAAATCTATGGAGGAAGTGAGAAAACTGAAGGCCCACGTAGATATTGTTTAATGTTAATTTTGTTGTGAGCCCTTTGTAGCGTGACTGTTTGGTTTAGGTTTCTTTGTAATAAGCCTGCGTAGAGATTGTTTGTGTTATACAGTTTATGTTTACACAGTGTAAAAGCTGGTTTGTAATTGTTTTAAGTATTTGTATACTGAATATTAGAGACATTGGTGCGTTGATACCATTAGCCATGCAGGTGCTTTGGGGATGGTTAACCCTTGAGCAACCTAGCCACGAAATTTGGGTCAGCCCTGACACTTGTTCCCGGCGCCTCTGTCATTTGGCCAGGCCAGCCTAAATGGTTCCACAGAGGGCCGGAGGGCTATCTTGATGGCACGACAAGGCAAAGAGGAGAAGCTACTTCGGCAGGCTTGGAGAACACGAGGCCTGCCCTGTCTTTGGGCCCGGAAGCTGGCATCAAAAATGTGAAATATTTCTCAAAGCGGAAGATCAAGGTGGTGGTAATTACGGCAATGCCAGTCCTATCCCTGGGGTTCCTAGACACTGGCAGTATGAAATAATCCCCTGCTTCAAAAGGTTGCCGGGCAGAATTGGACCTGCTCAGCCAGAATTTTGTCTTCTGACCAGTTCCCAGAAGAGGAAGACGTAAAACCGTGGGAAGGGATTATGTTATTTGTGATAATTTTTTTCCTGCTTCCTTGTAAGACAGGGAGACTTCTGATCCCAAGGGCAAAACCTAGCTCTTTTGAGGGGCACTCTGTCCATGCTCTGAGGCATTGAGTACTTTGAAGGAGAAAGGCATTCTGGATGTACAGTAGTCAGAGAATTGGACTCCAGTCAGTGTGATCTGAGCTCAGATATCTTGGGCCACAGAACTGAATGGGTGATGATAGCCCAGCCCTGCTTTTACAAGGCAGTGGTGAAGCTAAGCAGGGACACTCCAGGACCAGATATATGGGAGGGGGCAGCAGAAGGTGGGAGGCCTCCAAAAGGGGTAGACTCCTATGGCCCTTGGCCTGACACATTCACCCGCTTCTGGAGTTGTATGTTCAGTGGAGGCCCAGGCCTTTCTTCTTCTTTGGTTGTGCATCATAATTTGACCAGGCCTGGCCATTTTAGCTTCAAAACGTTGTGTGTGATAATAAAAGGAGATCCTTTGTTGGAAGGTCAGATGTGCCGAACACCAAATGCCACAGGCCCGTCCAAGACCGATGCTTGCAGCAGTGTGGAGTTACCGTTTGTTGGTTTGCTGTCCTTTACCAGCGGCCCCTTCCGCACACGCAAAATAATGCGTTTTCAAACCACTTTCACAACTGTTGGCAAGTGGATTTTGCCATTCCGCACAGCTTCAAAGAGCACTGAAAGCAGTTTGAAAGTGCATTATTCTGCATGTGCGGAATGAGCCAGCGACAGCATAAGCCGAAGGTCTTTGTGAGGCGGCGGCATGCCCCCACCGTCTTGTTCCTGCACTGCCGGTGAGATCCCAGTCTGCCGGTTATGCTTGGAGCAAGGGGGAAAAGTTGGAACACGAAATTGGATTCTGAATTTCGTTCCCATCACGCAAGCAGTGTGTGATAGGTCGCTTAAACCAGAAATGGAAATGGCTCCATTTGGGTGGTACAGAACCGAGCTGGGGGGTTATAGTGTTGGACTCGGCCTGCTTTAGATTCCCAGTCACTGTCACAAATATTACACCCATGTGTACTCCAACTCACTAGGTGAGTATCATTTCAACATTATCTTTCTATCACAAACATGCAAAGAATTATTTCCGGGTAAGTTCACCGTCAGGTATGGCTATCAAACCTCTAGATTAGATTAGAAGAAGAGCCATTCGAGTGAAATTTGAAATTCAGTTTGGAAACTACGTAGGTGAATTTTTACAACAAAAAGTGTTGTATTATTATTTATATGAAAATTTAGGTTTATAGTGTAAGAAAAAACAGTTGTGCTCCTAGAGGAGTAAGGAAAAAGAATACTTTGTACAACAATTGTAAGTGCATATGGGAGGGTTCTTTGGGTTTTTGTTAATTATTTGAAAATGAAAGGATTAGATAGACTTTTATATATTGACACTTGTATTTGTACATTTCAGATTGGCTTGACAAAGGACTGCCAAAATAAAAACCTAATCTAGAGGTTTTATAGCCATACCTGACGGTGTACTTACCAGAAAATAATTTTTTGCATGTTTGTGATAGAAAGATAATGTTGAAATGATACTCACCTAGTGAGTTGGAGTACGAATGGGTGTAATATTTGTGACAGTACCTGTTCTACACCTGCCTTGATTATTATGGCTCATTCCGTACATGCAGAATAATGCACTTTCAAACTGCTTTCAGTGCTCTTTGAAGCCGTGCGGAATGGCAAAATCCACTTGCAAACAGTTGTGCCACCAATTGGCCATGGTGGCAGGGGCTGATGGGAATTGTAGTCCATGAACACCTGGAGAGCCGCAGGTTTGCAGACCCCTGGAACTGAACTCACAGCGTTGTCGTGAGGATGAAGTGGAGGGGAGAGTCATCATCGCCTGGTGAAAAATGTAATATATAAGTCTTCTACTGCCCTTCCTTGGTGAGGAACTTCAGAATCCAGGCCAAGGAGATTTACAGGCGACTGATTCATTCTGACCTATGCCGACCCTTTGGGACAATGCGGGAAAGAAATCCAAATATATCAGATCATTTTAATGAATCTGCCTCATTTACACTGGTTTGTCTTCCGGGCTGGGTTGAGTCACCCTGTTTTTATTTTAACCGTTCCAGCTGAAACTTCCAAGTTAACGCGAATCGCTTGCCTTATATTCTCTCTCTCTCTCTCTCTTTTTAATTGTGTGCAAACAGGTTATTTTCCTAGCCCAGTGCTATTTGATGATCTCATCCACCAACCCTCCGTGCCCCAAATCTGCCTGAATGTAATTTCCCCCTTTCATCCCCCACCCTCTGTCTGGGGAAGAGCCAGAATTCATCATTAGCATGAGAAAAGAGCAGACCACGAGCCACTCCGGGAGCAAGCGCGGGGTTAACCCTCTCTTGCCTTCGCCTTGCTGGGCAAGTTCCCAGAAGCCACTGGAGAGCTTTTATTACAGGGGAGTTTCTGTGCCCCCCCCCCCCCCCGGCCGATGCATCTGCGTCTCCATCAGCAGTGGCGTAGTGGCTAAGAGCAGTGGCTAAGAGCAGGTGCACTCTGATCTGGAGGAACTGGGTTTGATTCCCAGCTTTGATTCAGATTCTCAGGTTTGATTCAGATTAGCCTGTGCACTCCCACACACGCCAGCTGGGTGACCTTGGGCTAGTCACAGCTTCTCAGAGCTCTCTCAGCCCCACCTACCTCACAGGGTGTTTGTTGTGAGGGGGGAAGGGCAAGGAGATTGTCAGCCCCTTTGAGTCTCCTGCAGGAGAGAAAGGGGGGGGACAAACCCCAAACTCCTCCCTCCCCTCCCTCCTCCTTCTTCTTCTTCTCTTTCTTCCTCCTCCTCCCTCCCTCCCTCCTCCTCAAGTGATGGAGGCCTATATAGGTTCTTCCACGACCCACGCCTGGGCAACATTTTGTGGTTTTTGCACGGAGTCAAGTACGCACCATTTAATGAGGACTACATCAGCTATACGTCCGTTGCAGTGCGGAAGCTTCGCACTTGCAACCTGCCTTTCGTTCCAGAAAGTTGAAAATTTCAGTCCTAGGTCTTTTACCTTTTCGGGAGCTTTAGGCAGATGAGGTGGGTAAAACTAGTGAATGAAAAAGAAAACCTACCAGGACGGTGGTCAGCATGCTGCAGGGAACCACTTTTGCATAATGGGAGTGGGAAAAGCTGGTCGGCTAATTCTTTTCTCTCTCCACCAGGAGATTTTGGGGAGAACTTGCTTTGTCCACAGTTCAGCCTATATAGACCAGGGATGTGCAACCTACGGCTCTCCAAATGTACCCGGATTACAAATCCCATCAGCCCCTGCCAAATTGGCCATGCCGCCAGTGGGCTGATGGGATTTATAGTCCATGAACATCTGGAGTCAGCAGGCGGGTGCAGACTCCCTTGCTTAGATCAGGGGTCCTCGCGCCTTATTGGGTCTGTGTGGACACTTATGGTATTATATGGCTCGCGCACGGTGAGCCGTAGCCATAATACGGGTGCCGGTTAAGTTTACCTGTGGTCAAGCACTCGAATACGCTTTGTGCTGTGGGTGGCTTACTGCCAAAGCGGAAATTTTTAAAAACCAAGACAGCCAATCATAGGTTCTTCTGGGCAAAAACCTCACCTGGCCCCACCCACGCTCTAAAAACACCTGGTGAGTGTCATACTGGCACCCCGGGTGTGTCTGGCCTAGCTAGTCCTAGAGTACACCTTCTGTGCCAGACTCACTTAATGCCCTATTCCTTATTGGTGGCGACACCTTACACTTCCAGTTGTTATGGACTACAATTCCTATCAGTCTCTTCCAGCATACACTCAATGGGCCATGCTGGCGGGGGCCAATGGGAATTCCAGTCCATAACATCTTGAGTGCCAAAGGTTCACCACTACCGCTCCTATTCCACAAGATCCCATCTGTGTGTCTGGTGTTAGCTAACCTAGTTTTGTATTCTAAAGGAGCATTACATGCCGTTGCAGCGTATCTTCCTCCCTTTCTTTGATTGTAATTTCTAAAAAGAGGTTTTGGCTGGCACTCTCAAACTCTGGCCCATAACTGGCCCACCTAAGACTGTGAAGCTGCCAAACTGAAGCCCCAGACCTGGATTCTTGTCTCAAATTGTGTCTGAACTGTTGCCTGCCCCATCTTTTTGGTACCCCCTCTAAGTGTTACCGTATACCGGCCATCTCAGTGTCTGTCTTGCCCAGGAAGCTGGGCTTGCTACTATGGCAACCGAGAGCCTTTCCCCCTTTCTCGGCGAGGTAGACAAGTTTTATTTTTCCTGCCGATCGATCATAGGAGGGATTCAGACATCTTCGCGAAGCAGGAGGGGCCGGCATGCAGCTAAGGGATCGTGGCCAACGCCTGGGTTTTGCCTTGCTGAGAGAATTGAGACCCACGCGTGGGCCATGGCGGGATTTGAGTGCCAGCTTGCACAGTTTCGTGGGCGGCAATCCCTGAAGTCGTCTGGGTCGGTTTCTTCGTTGGAAGCGGAAAGGAATCCACTAAGAAAAGCCCAGACCCCCAAAAGTGGAGCTGTTAATTCAGCTCTGCCTCACGTTGGATGGACGCTGACAAAAGCGTGTCTTGCTCCTGGACCGGCCTGCTTTCCACGTGCTCTGACAATCCATTTAACACCCAGGAGGACTTGTTGCTAGCAGTTCCTTGCTTTAGACCAGGGGTCGTCAAACTGTGGCCCTCCAGATGTTCATAGACTACAATTCCCATGAGCCCTACCACTTGGCCATGCTGGCAAGGGTTGATGGGAATTGTAGTCCATGCACATCTGGAGGGCCATAGTTTGAAGACCCCTTCTTTAGACCCTAAACTCACAGGCTCCATTCAGACAGCACGCAAACCCGTGTTTTTTTACAGAGGCCCCTTCCGCACACGCAAAATAATGTGTTTTCAAACCACTTTCACAACTGTTTGCAAGTGGATTTTGCTATTCCGCACAGCTTCAAAGAGCACTGAAAGCAGTTTGAAAGTGCATTATTCTGCATGTGCGGAATGAGCAAGAGTTTGTAAAACTGTCAGCATGAATGTCTCAGTGCAAACCGAAGTGTGCAAACCAAAGTTGGGTTTTATTAACCGCAGTTAGACTGAAGTGCAAACACACGTCTTGGTTTGTTTCCTAGTTTTGTCTTTGCCGCAGTGCCGGCTGGTCTGTGTGGGGCGTTGAGTCTAGCACAGGGGTCCCCCACCTTTTAAAGCCTGGGGGCGCCGTTGGAATTCTGGCACAATGTGGGGGGTGCCGCCACAATATGGCTGCCGTAGCTTGCCTTCAGTCCTGCAGTGACAATCCTTGTGCAGTGGGAAAATCCCACTTTGCCCTGCCTGTTTTCCAAAAGCTCACATCAGTCAGCCAGAAAAGCACGTCAGTCACCCTGAAGACAACCCAGAGATTTGGGTGATGTTTGTGAGTTTCATGCACTAGCCCAGAGTTAAAACAAAGTGTAGCCTTGCATTGAATTTGAACCTTTCTCGGTGCCTTTCTACCCATTTGTGAAGCTGATTGGTTTTCAGGTGACCTGGACTTCAGCTCCGCACCTGAATGTTCATGTAAACAATGCATGTGGCAGTGAAACCACAGAGATGTGTGGTGGGGAGGGGTGGGGTCTGGCAACTGAAAAGTTTCCCTGGGAGAGAGCTTCGCTGCATCCAGGAACCAAGTACGGTAGAGGAAGCCAGGCCAAACGTCTGTCTGAGGAGTTAGCTTTCTGTGCTGCAGCGTTGTTAGGTGTGGTGGAAGGGTTTTCAAACAAGGGATTTCCTTGACTCTTACAATGGAAAGTCCACAATCTAAGCATAATTCTAGTCTCCTGGCTGTTCACGTAATCTAAGGCTCATTCCGCACATGCAGAATAATGCACTTTCAAACTGCTTTCTGTGCTCTTTGAAGCTGGGCGGAATGGCAAAATCCACTTGCCAACAGTTGTGAAAGTGGTTTGAGAACACATTATTTTGCGTGTGCGGAAGGGGCCTTTGTTTTCTGTTTTGCTTCTACAGTCAGGTTCACACGTTAACAGAGAACACCGATAAAGCCCATGTGCTAATATAGAGTGCTAAATATAGCACTATAGAGCCCCTTGTTTGTAATAGAGACCAAACCATGTTCAGTTTCCAAATGAAACCGTGGCCAAATAAATTTTTCTCTCTTTCTCACAATACTAGAACCAGGGGGCATTCATTGAAAATGCTGGGGGGAAGAATGAGGACTAATAAAAGGAAACCCTTCTTCACGCAACGTGTGATTGGTGTTTGGAATATGCTGCCACAGGAGGTGGTGATGGCCACTAACCTGGATAGCTTTAAAAGGGGCTTGGACAGATTTATGGAGAAGTCGATTTATGGCTACCAATCTGGATCCTCCTTGATCTCAGATTGCAAATGCCTTAACAGTCCAAGTTCTCGGGAGCAACAGCCGCAGAAGGCCATTGCTTTCACATCCTGCATGTGAGCTCCCAAAGGCACCTGGTGGGCCACTGCGAGTAGCAGAGAGCTGGACTAGGTGGACTCTGGTCTGATCCAGCTGGCTTGTTCTTATGTTCTTATGTTCAAATATCTGGATAAATGGTGGTGCTCCCATCACACTCCAGTTCCTTGAACATAACGTGAGAATTAACCATCGCTCGTATAAAGAAGAATCAATTGTACACTGGGCACAGATTGTACATGCGTTTACTGGAACTTGTGTGAGCACAGCAGAAAGATTATTTTTAAAGCCAGCCGGGTTTGGGACTGGCCGCATTAGCGCCTCTGCTGCGAAAAAGCCAGTGAGATTCTTGACGTGCCCCCTTCCGTCTTGGTGCACGCATGTGGAGCAGCCGTGCACTCCTGCGAGCCCCGTTCATTCCACAGGTGCAAATCCCCATAGGTTGGCAAAGTGCGCGGAGCGGGGAGGAAGAACATCGACTAAGCGGGGCGGTTTGCCTGGTGCAAGCGTATCTCCAGGCGTTGCTCTCTTTCAGTTGCAACAAGCCCCCGGGGCATCTCACGTGCACTCTGTTCAAACAGGCTTTAATTAAACATGTGGTATCTATGCTTCAGCGGTCTCGCTGCCCCCCCAATCCTCCCTTCTCCCCGCCGTCCAGGCCTTTCAGCGCGGC
>NC_059430.1:125915869-125928369 GCF_021028975.2 Sphaerodactylus townsendi
GTGTGTCATGGGCAGGTGTGCACGTGACTGGTTAGCATCAGCGCAGGCAGAACTTTTTCCCAAAAGTTGGTTGTGCTTCCTGTGGTTTTCCTGAGAGGCGACTTCTGCCTCCTTTGTTTTTGGTTGTCCATCTGTGTCTGAGAGCATCTGACATACACATGAAACGGTGGTGCTTGTATGGATCCATACTGCACAATGGGATAACCGTAGGAGAGGTGCTATGGCTGAGTGGCCAAACATCTACTTGCAGCACGGAAGATCCCATGTTCAAGGCCAGAGGTACCAGGGGGCGGGGGGGGGGGTGTACACTGCACAGGGTGCATGTCTGGGGGCAGAAAATCACTTCCCCTGACCCCCTTACCTTACCCTGTTTCCCCAAATATAAGACATCCCCAGAAAAAAAGACGTAGTACAGATTTTGCTGAATTGTGAAATATAAGGCATCCCCCGAAACTAAGACGTAGAAAAGCTGTTGTTTGGAAGCATGTCCGTTGACCAGAACATAGAAAAATAAGACATCCCCTGAAAATAAGACATAGTGCATCTTTGGGAGCAAAAATTAATATAAGACAGCAGTGGCGTAGGAGGTTAAGAACTCGTGTATCTAATCTGGAGTTGGAGGTTAAGAGCTCGTGTATCTAATCTGGAGGAACCGGGTTTGATTCCCCGCTCTGCTGCCTGAACTGTGGAGGCTTCTCTGGGGAATTCAGATTAGCCTGTGCACTCCCATGCATGCCAGATGGGTGACCTTGGGCTAGTCACAGCTTCTCGGAGCTCTCTCAGCCCCGCCTACCTCACAGGGTGTTTGTTGTGAGGGGGGAAGGGCAAGGAGATTGTCAGCCCCTTTGAGTCTCCTGCAGGAGAGAAAGGGGGGATATAAATCCAAACTATTATTATTATTATTATTATTATTATTATTATTATTATTATTATTATTATTATTATTATTATTATTATTATTATTATTATTATTTTCGGGGAAACATGGTAGTTCAGCCTGAAAATGCAGGCTGGAAAAGTGGCCCATTCACTTGAAGCCAAGGTCTTCTGACAAGTGTAGTTCCTACCAGGCCGTTTTCAGCCTCAAGTGAACAGGCCCCTTTTCCAGCCTGCACTTTCAGGCTGAACTGAGGTAAGCGGGGGGAATGCAGAGTGTGCACCGGGCGCAGTATGGCCCAGCTACGCCTCCGCTCAAGCCCAGCATCTCCAATTCAAAGGAACAGTTATAAATAAAAAGGTTATGAGGTGACATGGCAGCCATGTTTAGCTATTCGAAAGGATCTCATGTTGGTGAGGGAGCAAGCTTGTTTTCTGCGGCTCCAGAGACTAGGACCAGGAGAGTCAAGAACATAAGAACACGCCAGCTGGATCAGACCAGAGTCCATCTAGTCCAGCATTCTGCTACTCGCAGTGGCCCACCAGGTGCCTTTGGAAGCTCACGTGCAGGAGGTGAAAGCAATGGCCTTCTGCTGCTGCTGCTCCCGAGCACCTGGTCTGCTAAGGCATTTGCAATCTCAGATCCAGGAGGGATCAAGATTGGGGAGCCATAGATCGACTTCTCCTCCATAAATCTGTCAGAAGCCCTTTTTTAAAGCTATCCAGGTTAGTGGCCATCACCACCTCCTGTGGCAGCAGTATTCCAAACACCAATGTCCTTGTGCGCTTGAAGAAGTGTTTCCTTTTATTAGTCCTCATTCTTCCCCAGTATTTATTTTTTAAATGGATGCCCCCTGGTTCTGGTATTGTGAGAAAGAGAGAAAAATTTCTCTGTCAACATTTTCTACCCCATCGCGTAATTTTATAGACTTCAATCATATCCCCCCCTCAGGCGTCTCCTCTCCAAACTAAAAGAGTCCCAAACGGCGCAGCCTCTCCTCGCCATGAGGAAACGGCGGCTCCTGAATCCCTCAATCATCCTCGTTGCCCTTCTCTGCACTTTTTTTTCTATCTCTTCGATATCCTTTTTTGAAGATGTGGCGACCAGAACTGAACACAGTACTCCAAGTGCGGTCGCACCACGGCTTTATATAAGGGCATGACAATCCTTGCAGTTTTATTCTCAACTCCTTTCCTAATTATCCCCAGCATAGAGTTTGCCTTTTTCACAGCTGCCGTGCATTGAGTTGACATTCCCATGGAACTATCAACCAAGAAGCCCAAATCCCTTGCCATGGGTTCAAGGGGAAGGAAAAGAGATTCCACCTAAACATCAAGAAAAACTACCTGACTGTAAGGGCTGTTTGACAGTGGAATGCACGGCCTTGAAGCGTGGTGGAGTCTCCTTCTGTGGAGGTTTTTAAAGAGAGGCTGGATGGCCATCTGACAGGAGTGCTTTGATCGTGTGTTCCTACATGGCAGGGGGTTGGGCCTGGTGACCCTTGGGGATCTCTTCCAACTCTATGATTCTATGATACCCCTTTCCACCAAAAGAATGAAGTAGAATTGTAACTTCATCTGCTACATGCTTTGTTTTAGAATGCTCCGCCTGAGACCCTCCCCGAGTGGATAATACTGACTTGGATGAACCAAGAGTCCGATCCAGTATAAGACAGCATCATGTGTACACGGGTTGCCAATTCCACATTGGGAAATTCCTGGAGGTTTGGGTGGCAACACTGAGGAAGGGCAGAGTTAGAGAGGGGAAGTGATCTCAGTTGCAATTCCGGCAGAACTCCCGGCCCCGCCATGAGGTTGGCAGCCTTTTAACCCGAACAATAATTCAGTTGGGGTGCTGAGTGTTTTCCGGGCTGCATGGCCGTGTTCTAGTAGCATTTTCTCCTGACGTTTCGCCTGCATCTGTGGCTGGCATCTTCAGAGGATCTGATGGCAGTAAAGCACATGGTGTATATACAGAGGCGTATCAAGAGGGGAAGTGCCCGGTGTACTACCATGTTTCCCCGAAAATAAGACAGTGCCTTATATTAATTTTTGCTCCCAAAGATGCGCTATGTCTTATTTTCAGGGGATGTCTTATTTTTCTGTGTTCTGTTCGTCGGGCATGCTTCCAAACAAAAACTTTGCTACGCCTTACTTTCGGGGGATGCCTTATTTTTCACGCTTCAGCAAAACCTCTACTACGTCTTATTTTCTGGGGATGTCTTATATTCGGGGAAACAGGGTAGGGCATCGTCCGCCCCCGTCCCACCCCAGAACGCTCCTGCCACACCCCAGAACACCCCTGGGACGCCCGTGCCATGCCCTAGTGTTCCATACCTGCTTTGCTTGTCTAGCAGCACCTGGTGTGTTGCCCTGTCCCCACCCCCTTGAAGCTATGCCTCTGAGTATATATACCTGTGGAATGTCCAGGGTGGGAGAAAGAACCGTTTGCCTGTTAACTAGTGTAAAGGGTGCAACTCGCAAGCTTGATTTGCATGTGTCGGGCGGGATTAACAGGCAAAAGGCTCTTTCTCCCACCCTGGACATTCCACAGATGTATATATACACTCCACTTGCTTTACTACCATCAGATCCTCTGAAGATGCCGGCCACAGATGCAGGCGAAACGTCAGGAGAAAATGCTACTAGAAAACTACCATACAGCCCAGAAACCACACAACACCCCGGCGATTCCGGCCATGAAACCCTTCGACGATACAATAATACAGTTCCCAGCCCTGTTAAGCTGTGCAACAATACACCGGTTGTTCTGGGTCCCCTCCCTCTGTCCTCTGTAACAGGAAGCTG
Source organism: Sphaerodactylus townsendi (assembly GCF_021028975.2). Taxonomy (NCBI): domain Eukaryota; kingdom Metazoa; phylum Chordata; class Lepidosauria; order Squamata; family Sphaerodactylidae; genus Sphaerodactylus; species Sphaerodactylus townsendi. The sequence continues at coordinate 125,919,554 of NC_059430.1, forward strand.
TGATTTGGCGAGTTCAACTCAATGACTGTGCACGCACGCCGTAACTCCGGCAGTAGCTCTGGTTCACATGGAGAAGGGATTTCCCCCGTGCCGTTTGCTGTCTCTTTTTCCCAACTTGAACTGGTACAGGGAGGGGCCCTCTTTGGCCTGTCGGGGAAACCCGCAGGGAAACCCGCAAGGAAACATGTGTTCGAAATCTCTTCCTCATTTCCACCCAGGTGGGGTTTTCATCCATAGTTTGGGTTTGCTTTAATAATTCTACCCTAAAGATAAAGGTGTGCTATTCTTACGCATTTGCGCAGAGCTTTTTAAAAACATTCTACAAAATATCTGTCGGCGCAGAGTGATGAAACTGCAGCGCCGCAGTCGGAACTCTGCTCATGGCCCGAGTTTGATCCTGACGGAAATCGGTTTCAGGCAGCCGCCTCCACGTTAACTCAGCCTTCCATCCGTCCAAGGTCGGTCAATGAATACCCAGCTAGCTGGGGTAAAATGTAGACGATTGCGGAAGGCAACGGCAGCCACCCCCGTAAACAACGGTGTGATCTTGATGGTTGTGTATTGATTCCCTTTTATTTTTTTAATCGGTCAAATGACTGTAAACAAACAGAAGTAAACAAAGAAGAAGAGGAAGAAGAGGAGGAGGAGTTTGGATTTATATCTCCCCTTTCTCTCCTGTAGGAGACTCAAAGGGGCTTACAATCTCCTTGCCCTTCCCCCCTCACAACAATCACCCTGTGAGAGCTCCGAAAAGCTACCTAGTAAACGGTGTGAAGATTCACCCTAGGGCAGTGATGGCGAACCTATGGCACGGGTGCCAGAGGTGGCACTCAGAGCCCTCTCTGTGGGCATGCACTAACAGAGTTCATTGTGTGGGGGGGGGAAATCGCCCCCCGCCACACACACACACACCTAGGCTGGCCTGGGCCACTGGGCTTGATTATTAGCATTAGATCTAGTTTTGGGGAAGCAGTGTAGGTAACCCTGTTAAACGCTGTTAAACCCCACTGATTTTCATGCGAAGAACTAAAGCGTGATCCTTTACCTGGGAGAAAGCTCGGTTGCTGGCAGTGAGGCTTGCTTCTGAGTAAACCCTCTTAGGGTCGTGATTCACCCGTTAAAAGAGTTGCATGGTTGCTTCAAAGCAAAGCCAAACACTTCCACCAATCTTACTCCTGAGTAATGCGCGCCTCAGAGCCAACCATTTTTTCTTAACTAAAACTTCAGTATTCAGGTTAAAGTGCTGTGTTGGCCCTTTGCGATAAATAAGTGGGTTTTGGGTTGCAGTTTGGGCACTCGGTCTCAAAAAGGTTTGCCATCACTGCCCTAGGGGTCAGTAATGACCCAGTGCTTTTAAAAATATTTATGTTCTGCCTTTCTCCGAATAAAGGGATTCAAGGCAGCTGACAAATCTGGGCCCGGCCCACCAGTTCCGTTTAAAACAAACATTGTGACACAATTCAACGTCACTTCCGTACATGGAAAAGCTCAAGAGTTCTGTAAATGCCCTTGTGAATAATAACACTTCGCAGAGGCACCGTTAAGGGAAACGCCCGTCTTGCTTCCTCAGAAATACCATCCCCCAAAAGTGGGGCGACGGGTCAAAAAAGGCCAGGAGCCATTAGGCGCGGGCCCAGACAGAACTGAAAGGTGCATCAACAAACAAATATGAACAAACATGAAACTGCCTTACGGTGAATCAGACCCTTGGCCTATAACAGTGGTGGCGAACCTATGGCATGGGTGCCAAAGGTGGCATTCAGAGCCCTCTCTGTGGGCACGCACAAACAGTGCCCTCACACACATCTAGGCTGGCCTGGGCCGCTGGGCTCAATTATTAGCATTAAACCTCAGACCTAGTTTTTTGGAAGGCTGCTGCACTGCCTTCTGGGGCACAGGGGGTTGGAACCAGCCAGCTTTTGTGCTGGTGAAAAAAGAAGGGTCCTCTTTGACCACCCAGAAAGGGTATTCCAAGGGGTCATGTGGCCTTTTTGGATAAAAGCCAAGTGTGTCACGGACTGCAGTACAGAGAGCCTGTTGGAAGAATTAAGAACCACCCACCTTTTTAAGAGTCCCCCTTTACAAAGAGGAGCAGCAGTGGCGTAGTGGTTAAGAGCAGGTGCACTCTAATCTGGAAAAAACCCACGGGACGCGGGACAAGTTGTTTTAAGGCGGGACTGTCCCGCCAAAAGCGGGACGTCTGGTCAGCCTAGGAAAGAGGCCTCATGGTCTCATATAGGGCCATGAAGCCGTGCGAGGTAGAAATAGTTAATCTACCTTGTATTCACTCTCAGTCAGTGGGAAAGAGGCTAGGGATGAGGTTAGGTTAATTCCACCTAAGGCAAAGCCCAGAGGTGTAGCTAGGAAAAATGGAGCCCGGTGCAAAATCTGAATTTTGCTGCCCCCCCCCCGCCCCTCCATGTTCGTTTGTGTTTTTTGTATTTTTAGTGTTTTTTCAGTTTTCGGCCTGCAGGGGGCACAGTCTTTAGGAGACTCTCCTGACGATACCAGCCAGGTTTGGTGAAGTTTGGTTCAGGGGGTCCAAAGTTACGGACTCTCAAAGGTGTAGCCCCCATCTCTGATTAGCTTTCATTGGAAACAATGGGGGATGGGGCACCTCCTTTGGGAGTCCATAACTTTGGACCCCCTAAACCAAACCTCACCTAACTTGAGTGGTATCATCCGGAGAGTCCCCTGAAAACTCCCTGAAATTTTGGTGCCGCTAGCCTAAAAACTGTGCCCCCTGCAGGCCAAACACTGAAAAACACTACAAAATAAAAACCTGAAATTTTTGCGGCCCCCAGCACGCACCCGGTGCAACGCGCACCCCCCCTCCCCCTTGTAGCTCCGCCTCTGGAAAAGCCCGTCATATTGGTGTGCTTGATACCAAAAGTCAACACAGAAACGCAGGGTAATAAAAACATCAGACGCAAACAGGCACCAGATCCCCAGAGGCAGAAATCGCAATGGGGTCAGAGTCAGCAGGAGCTACGTGGAAGTGAAACCCAGTTCTTCTGTGCCGTGTCCGTGGCAGGGGATGTGCTGATGTTGGACTTTGTCAGTTGTGTGCGCTCAGATTGCAGAATAAAAGAGGATGGTGCCGTTGGGGCTGGGGGTGGGGAATTGCTTTCACTTTTGCAGGTGCAACTTCTAGCTGTGGGAGTGCACAGGCTAATCTAGCTGTGGCCTCGGAGTTCTGCGGCCGGGAAGGGACTCCAGGCTGGACAATACAAACTGTCGTCTTTTCACGTGGGGGTGGGGACCTCACACTCATATTATCGAGAGTTTGGCGCAGTTTCCGCCGGAAACTCTCTTTTTTATGTTCCCGACATGTCTTCAATAAAAGACTTGAACCAATCAAGTGAATTACTGTCTGAACGGGGAATCTGACATTCTTGGTGAATCGGTGTAAGGAACTTGCAAAGACCAGGCCAAAAGTAACATTTGAGTTCTTTATTGATCTGGCATTCTAAGTCAATCCCAAGCAATGCAGGAACTGGCCTCCCAGCACTCGAGCAGCCGCTTTTATGGGCTCCCCTCCCCGTTCCCGCCAAAGTTAGATAAACACACCTGTAGTTCCCAGCCGGAACCTACATTGAAACAGTTTCACACAGACACGCAGGAGAAACAGAAGATACAGAAGCTGGAACCTACAGATACCGAAAACACTCCCCAAATCTGGGCTGCGCGCCAGCCTTGGCAGAGGAAATCTTCCAAGGTTAAGCAGCAACCTTACAATCGGGAGTAGCTGCCAATGGAATCGTGGGTTTTCTGGGCTGTACGGCCGTGTTCCAGTAGCATTTTCTCCTGACGTTTCGCCTGCATCTGTGCCAGCCGCAGATGCAGGCGAAATGTCAGGAGAAAATACTACTGGAGCACGCCCATACAACCCGGAAAACCCACAACACCCCAGTGATTCAGGCTGTGAAAGCCTTCGACACTACCTGTCAATGGAATCTTTTGAAAACATCGCTGTGGGAGTATGACATACGGCAGGGGTCCCAGACCTTTTTGGGGCCTGTGGGGATTTTGGAGATTTTGATACAGGGGGGTGGGCACCACTTTGGGTACCCCAATATCAGGTATATAGGATCCAATGTAAAATATAGGTCCCTTCCACACATGCAGAATAATGCACTTTCAATCCACTTTCATAATTCTTTGCAAGTGGATTTTGCCATTCCGCACAGCTGCAAAGTGCATTGAAAGTGGATTGAAAGTGCATTATTCTGCTTGTGCGGAAGGGGCCATATAAGGCACAAGGGGTTGGAACCAGCCAGCTTTTGTGCTGGTGAAAAAAGAAGGGTCCTCTTTGACCACCCAGAAAGGGTATTCCAAGAGGTCATGTGACCTTTTTGGATAAAAGCCAAATGTGTCACGGACTACAGTCAGGAGAGCCTGTTGGAAGAATTAAGAACCATCCACCTTTTTAAGAGTCCCCCCTTACAAAGAGGAGCAGCAGTGGCATAGCGGTTAAGAGCAGGTGCACTCTAATCTGGAGGAACCGGGTTTGATTCCCTGCTCTGCCGCCTGAGCTGTGGAGGCTTATCTGGGGAATTCAGATTAGCCTCTGCACTCCCACACACGCCAGCTGGGTGACCTTGAGCTAGTCACAGTTCTTCGGAGCTCTCTCAGTCCCACCAACCTCCCAGGGTGTTTGTTGTGAGGGGGAAGGGAAAGGAGTTTGTAAGTCCCTTTGAGTCTCCTCACAGGAGAGAAAGGGGGGATATAAATCCAAACTACTGCTGCTCCTCCTCCTCCTCCTCCTCCTCCTCCTCCTCCTCCTCTTCTTCTTCTTCTTCTTCTTCTTCTTCTTCTTCTTCTTCTTCTTCCATCCACATTTCTGGAAGTTACACTGCTATGTGCATTTTTCCTGGTTGGATGGAAGCAAACCCAAAGCGTGGATCCATGCAGAGTTGCGGCAGGCAACCTTAGCCAAGGTCGTTAATCCTGCTGCATCTTTGCACTCGATGCCATGGGGTTAACAGACCCATAACTAGGGGAGTTGGGGGGGTCTTGAGACCCAGGCTCTTGGGGGGCACAGGAAAAGCTCTCCCCCCGCCCCCCAAGTTGATGTAGCCCAGCATCACCACCCAGAAAGCCTCTGGTTGCTTAAAAAATTTCTTTCAGACGAGCAGCGCTGGGGTTGGGACTCTAGGAAAAGGCCGGGGGGGAGTCTCTTTCCTGATTTGTCCCTGCCTCCAGTCTCCTCTGAATCACAGCCCCAGTCACCTGGAAGCAAGTTAATCTTAATTTTAAAGCAACCAGAGGCTTTTCTTCTTTTTTTGCACTGGGGGGGGGGGACGTGGGCAACCTTTCCCCAACTTACTCTCCCTCTTTTCCCTTTTCTCTCCCTTTCTCCCTTTCTCTCTGGATAGAGGTTACACTACTGCACAGGTGTCAAACTTGCGGCCCTCCAGATGTTATGGACTGGCAGGGGATGGTGGGAACTGTAGTCCATAACATCTGGAGGGCCGCAAGTTTGACACCTATGCACAGAGGTGGGATCCAGCAGGTTCTCACAGGTTCCCGAGAGTAGGTGACTAATTATTTGTGTGTGCCGAGAGGGGGTTACTAATTGGCGATTTTGCCATGTGATTTTGGCCTTAGTTACGCCCCTCCTCTCAGCAGTAGCGCACAGAACTTGAAGCAGTCTGGCAGGAGGTGCACTGGCGTGCGTGGCAGCCTGCGTCTGCGTGCATTCGTTTCCCGCCCAAGGACCGGCGCAGTGGCTGCGTCCTTGCCACAGCCCCGTCCAGGAATGCCCGGCCACACCCCCGTCGTGCCCCGCCCAGCCCCATTGGCGCTACACCACGGTTTGAATCCCACCACCATGGGAACCTGTTACTAAAATTTTTGGATCCCACCACTGCCTATGCACTACTGAGTAGCAGTGTGTGACAATGAGACCTCAGGGTATGGGTGGACAGTAAGTTAAATACTGGTTGTGATGGGTTTTCCGGGCTGTGTGGCCATGGTCTGTCTGGTGGATCAACCAGATCACAGCCACACAGCCTGGAAAACCCACCCCAACCAGTTGAATCCGGCCGTGAAAACCTTCAACAATACAGCAAGTTAAATAGATGCAGCGACAAAGAAGGCTAATGCGATTTTGGGGTGTATCAATAGAGGCATGACAACCGGATCGCAAGAGGTTGGTGGGGGTGCAGTTTGAGAGCCCACCCTGGGTGCCATTTTTTGTTGATGTGCACAGATGCAGAAGCAGCTGCTGGTAAGAGTAAAGCAGCAACCCATGCAGAGACACAGCGAGCAGCCTCTTCTCATGGAAAGAGAGGCACACAGAAGCCTTGAGTGAATTCATTTCTCCCCATGCACCCACACATGTGGGGATTAGTGGAGCAAACCTATTGAGTGGCTTAGTAATGACTTTTGCCTTTGTTTCAAATCCATGCAAATTCTACGGTGAGCTTCCTTCTGTCTAGCTGCATGCAAAACAGGGGCAGGGCAGGTGAGTTCCTAGCAAGTTGATTTTGTGCTACTGTGTTAACTCACATCAGCTTATACAAATCTTGAGCCCGGGTGTACAGTGTACAAGGGCTGGGCCCTTGTTTTGAATCTCCTGTCAGCCACAAATTAATTGCCTGTTGTGAGCCCCTGTTCTCCCGAATTTAAAATACCGTATATACTCGCATATAAGTCGACTTTTTCAGCACATTCAACGAGGGTGAACGGCTGAGCTTGCAGACCCGCAAAAAAGACTCGCTTTGGGGCAGCGGCTGCCATCACCCCGCAAGCATCTCCACTGTGTAATTATAAGCTATCCGTGTTGAAGGAGAACCTGTAGGGACTTTTTCAAAAGGGGGATCTTGTTGAGCATCTCTGAAGAGATAACTTTTAAAGTTATTGTTGATACCATGCTGTTTTTCTTTGAAATAAATATTCAAAAACATGTTCATTGGTATCTATTTTTATTTTTGAAATTCACCAGTAGCTGCTGCATTTCCCACCCTAGACTTATACTTGAGTCAATAAGTTTTCCCAGTTTTTTGTGGGAAAATTAGGTGCCTCGACTTATATTCGGGTCGACTTATACACGAGTATATACGGTACTTTCGTTTTCCTGTGTAGAGGCTCTCACGGCGAAGCATCTTTATCTTTTGACCCTGGGTCCTTCGGGCATTCTTGCTTTTCGAGCTTTCTGAACCGTGGGGTTGTCTTATGGCAGTGGTGGCGAACCTATGGCACGGGTGCCAGAGGTGGCACTCAGAGCCCTCTCTGTGGGCACGCACAGAGTGCCCGTCCCCACACACACACACATCTAGGCTGGCTTGGGCCACTGGGCTGGATTATTAGCATTAAATCCAAGACCAAGTTTTGGTGAAGCAGTGTAGGTAACCCTGTTAAGCGCTGTTAAACCCCACTCATTTTCATGTGAAGAACTAAAATGCAATCCTTTACCTGGGAGTAAGCTCAGTTGCTGGCAACGGGGCTTGCTTCTGAGTAAACCCTCCTAGGGTCGTGATTCACCAGTTGGGAGAGTTGCACGGTTGCTTCAAAACAAAGCCGCCGACTACCACCAAGCTTACTCCTGAGTAACGCACACCTCGGAGCCAACAGTTTTTTCTAAACTAAAACCTCAATATTCAGGTTAAATTGCTGTGTTGGCACTTTGCAATAAATAAGTGGGTTTGGGGTTGCAATTTGGGCACTCGGTCTCGAAAAGGTTTGCCATCACTGTCTTTTGGCCTAGGGAGGTGGGGGGGAGCAGGAATAGGGTTTGATATATCAGGGTTGTTTCCTGGTTTTGGCAGAACCACCTTTCTTTTTCCTACCTGTGTCTCTTCTCAAATAAAGACTTCTTAACCTCAATGGTATAGAGCAGGAGTGGCCAACCTATGGTGCTCCAGATGTTCATGGACTACAATTCCCATCAGCCCCTGCCAGCATGGCCAATTGGAAGGGGCTGATGGGAACTGTAGCCCATGAACATCTGGAGCACCCTAGGTTGGCCACCCCTGGTATAGAGTCTGATTTGGGCATAGATACAAAGTTTGACAGGCGGAGCGGAAGGAAGAGATGGACTCCAAAGCAGCCATTTTCTCCAAGGGATTTATTCTTCGGTGGATTCCACACAGCATATTTATAACAAGTCGGGGTCATTATAAGTGAGCCCGTTTTCCTTTCTTCCATTCGCAGGCATGCCTTCTACACGTACACGGGTTGACTTATAGGCGAGTATATACAGTACACAGGGTACATGCAGGGGCGGGGATGATTGTCTATGTAAGCTGCCACGAGCCCGGCTTAGGCTGGGAAAGGGCAAGGTATCAATATAATAAACCATAAATCTCACTGGCCTACCTCGTAGGGTTGTTAGATGACAGAACGAATGTCAGTGAAACAGTACTCTAGAAGGGTTATTTCCAGGATAATAGTTTTCCAGAGACTTTGGTCGAGTTCTCAAAAGTTGGAAAAAGTCCAAATCCAAATCCAAAACCTTTATTAGGCATAAAACCAGTGCCAAGAATTTCAAATACAATAAAAAGATCATTATTGCTCAACTTGCAGTACACAGAGTAAAAATATAGCAACAGCTTCAGAGATTTCAACATTAGAGTTATTTAGAAGCTTAGCCATTTTTATTTTATCAGAAAGGAGCATAAATCCTGTTGGTAACACAGTTCTCAAATCGGTTCTGATGTTGTTGTATTTTGAACAATGAAGCAGAATATGAGAAAGTGTATCAGTTGTATCAGGACAAAATCGACAGCAACGCTCATTTTGTGGAATACCAGAGAAGCAACCTTGAAGATGTACTGACGGAAACGAGCTACACCTTGCTCTAGTCATGACCC